>NC_058372.1:53905000-54205000 GCF_018350175.1 Felis catus
GGGGGATGGGAGAGGGAGAAAGAGAATCTCAAGCAGGTTCCATACTGTCGGCGCAGAGCCAGATGCGGGGCTCGAGCTCATGAAACATGAGATCATGACCTGAGACACAATCAAGAGTCACTTAACCGAATGAGCCACCCAGGCACCCCTTAGCCAATTTTTTTTAATTGAGGTTTAACTAATAAAATAAAACAAGTAAATATTAAGTGTTCATTCAGTTCGGAGTTTTGACAATTGTTTGCATCCTATACCCAGCACCCAAAACAAGATATTTAACATTTCCATCTCCCTTGTGGTGCTTTGCAGTCACTGTCACATCCCTGCACCCAAGTCATCTGATTTCTATCACTTATAGATTAGTTTTGCTTTTTCTAAAATGTCATATAAATAGATCCTATCTGAGTCCAGCTTCTTTCACTCAGCATAATATTTTTTTAGGTTCCTCCATGTTGTGATTTGTTCCTTGTGATCACAAAGAGGTATTTCATTAAATGGATGTTTATTCATTCACCCCTGATGGATGTTGGGGACTTTCCAATATGACAGCAATTTATGCCACTATGCATAACGCTGAGTTTTATCTTTTTTGTTTCAACCCTTAGATTTATATTTGTGTGTCTTTAATGTAGGGGGCAGGGAAGGTGGAGAGTATAAGGGAAGAATGAATAGGGTATGCAAAGAAAATAGATAAGGGAGAGAAGGCAAATTTATGAGAGAATTAAAGGTGAATAGGCATGGATAAAGTATGTGATGCATCTGGAAGAATCATGGATGGTTAGACCCAATTAAAAGGTCTGTAAAGATATGCCATGCTAAGGAATGGGGAACTCCATCAGCAAGGCAACGGAGAACAGTAAAAAGAACTTTCAAAATGAAGTGTTCTCCTTTCAGCCTCAGTGAGGCAGTATAGAACACACCAACTTTGAAGGCAGAAAGACCTGGCCTCAAATCCCCACTCTACTACTAACTCTGTGGGCAGGAACAAGTTAGTAAAACTCCCTAAGATTTATTTCATCTGTAAAATGGAGAAAATACCACCCATTTCAAAGACTTGTAGAGATTCTGGAAAAAAAAAAGAATAATGAATGCTATGCAGCTAAGAGAATGCTCAGCATAAAATAGTAGCTCTTCTTAATGCTGTCTGATGGATTTTAGTACACTCATCTCAAACATTTACAGGAATCTAAGTGACGGCAATACATCAGAAGCATCCTTGATGGCTTCTGCTAATCTGACACTACTTCAGTGACTGCAGATTTATCAATGAGATCTCTGGTAACCCATTTTTGAATTAAGTTAACCGATTTTCTCAGGAGAAGATTTTTAAGGAAGATACGAAAAGAGTGAGCACAAGTTAACAAAATGAGGTTTGGAAGCAGCAACGGAAAATTTATCATGGCTACAGATTCAACTAGATACTTGTTCATAGGTTATTGATACCCTAAAGAAACAAGCCTGATGGTCCAGTTACAGTAATGATGCAACAGCATAGCCAGTTAAAGGCTCCCTAGCTTTACCCTGGGGCAAAGACGATAGTAATGCTTTAAAACAGAACTTCCTGTTGGGGCACCTGGGTGGCTCAGTCAGGTAAGTATCCAACTCTTGGTTTCAGCTCAGGTCACGATCTCATTGTTCATGAGGTCAGGCTCCATGCTGATGGGTGCGGAGCCTGATTGAGAATTTCTTTCTCTCTGCCCCTCACCTGCTCATGTGCACATGCTCACTCTCGCGCGCTCCCTCCCTCCCTCCCTCTCTCTCTCTCTCTCTCTCTCTCTCTCTCTCTCATAAACAAATTCAAAAAAAAACTTTAAAACAAGATCTTTCTGTTTACATAAACCATTTCAGAAATCCACTTAAATACTACTGATCTTACAAAAGAAATTAAGACTGTTTTAGCAAAAGGGATGAGAAAGAAATTAAAGTATTATATAGTGATACATGCTACTCCAACTGACCTCTGGTAGGAGCATAACAACTTTTATGAAGTGAAACCCTTTAAAGGAAATTAATTCAGCAGAGGAAATAACTTTTTTGCAGATAATGACCTTTTAAAAAGTGTAAACAAAATACACTGACATTCATACTAAAGGTAAATTTTTATCTGACTTTGCACATTTTTTAATTTTGTTTCTGCAGATGGGGTGTGCACAACTCATTCTTTTTAGAGTCTATGCTCTTAACTAAGAAATCCAGACCTAATTTACTTTAGCATGTCTTCTACCACAGGGCCTTCAGAGTAAATGTGTTCAGTCAGACCATCTCCTTTATCACCAGTTCCACTCTCCTGGCAACCTCATGAATATATATTAGCTAACTAAGATTTATTAACTAAATCTAAAATGGCTTAATTATAGCAACTGTAGACATAGCCCTTGAAAAGACCAAAGAGCTATGTAAATATGACCACCAAAATCAAAATGTTACATATATTAGCTCTGGATTCAAACAAACTGAGCCATGAATATTTTAGTGTAATAAAAGAAATGACATCATAGTTCCAAGATAAATTTGTAAGACATATACATATACATATATATATATACACATATATATGTATATATATACACGTATATATATACACATATATATACATATATATACACGTATATATATACATATATATACACGTATATATATATATATATATATATATATTTTTTTTTTTTTTTTTACAGGGGGAGAGACAGAGAGAGTATGCACAAGTGTGGGAGAGGAGCAGAGGGAGAGAGAGAATCTTAAGCTCCATGCTGAGCAACACAGGGCTCCATCCCATGATCCTGGTATCATGACCTGAGCCCCAACACGGGGCTCGATCCCACGACCCTGGGATCATGACCTGAGCTGAGAGTTGGATGCTCAACCAACCAAGCCACCCAGGTGCCCCTCTAAGACCTAAAAATATTTTCTAACAGTCAAACTACACATAAAGTATTGAAATTAAAACATATGTTCTTTATTTCATAAGTCCTGGATAATTTCAGCTAACTATAAGTTATTTAGAGGTTAGGTACTTTTCAGAATCAGAAATGGATCAGACAGGAAATTGGATTATAAAAGTAAATATAATTGGATTATCTTTTCTATTTCACTGGCTTGTGGTAATGCCACCCAATGCCTATTTTTTTTCCAGCTTCAAAATGTATCCCAGGACTAGAGAAAATACCCAGGAGGGCATGTTCTAGAAGAAGTGGAGTGGATTGCTGAAAGGAACATGCAATACAGGGATATTATGAGATATGACAGAAGTATATAAAATATAGCTTCTACCATCAAAGAAATCTAACTATTTGACACAAAATGGGAAGCTTCTTGACCCCACGTAGCATGGGAACTGAGAGCACAGGACCAGTGTAATCTTGAGCACTCATGACAGACTTGCGGAAGGTAGGAGAAGCCGTACACACTCGGTACAAGGAACTAGAGCAGAAGTACACAAAAGGGGATGAGCATAATGTGAGATGAGGAAACTAGTATATGTAAAATCATGCTGTACTCCAGAGTCTGCAGAGTGCTTTCACATGATCATCCCACATTATATTCACATACATTTGATAAGGAAGATACTTATTCACATTTAGAGATGAAAAAACCAAGGTACTAATAGATGAGAGTGATTTATCCAGCATCACCTAAGTGGTAAGTAGGACTTGAACACAGGTCTTTGGATTACAAAGTCCCATAGTCCTGTAAACTATGTAAGTCCAGCAAAGACACGGATTTCAATGATGTCAAATTTAAAAAGACTAAAATTTTCACACACCTTAAAAGCAAGTGTAATAAGATAACATTTTGAAAATCACTTACACATCTTCGTTTGCCTTTTGGCATAAAGTGTTAATCGGCCTTAAAAAAAGGGGGGGGGGGCGCCTGGGTGGCGCAGTCGGTTGAGCGTCCGACTTCAGCCAGGTCACGATCTCGCGGTCCGTGAGTTCGAGCCCCACGTCAGGCTCTGGGCTGATGGCTCGGAGCCTGGAGCCTGTTTCCGATGCTGTGTCTCCCTCTCTCTCTGCCCCTCCCCCGTTCATGCTCTGTCTCTCTCTGTCCCAAAAATAAATACACGTTGAAAAAAAAATTTAAAAAAAAAAAAAGGTTACAGAGGGGTGCCTGAGTGGTTCAGTCGGTTAAGTATCCAGTTCCTGGTTTCCACTCAGGTTATGATCTCAGGGTTCATGGGATCAAGGTCTGCATGGAGCACTGCAGCACGGAGCCCGCTTGGAATTCTCTCTCTCCTCTCTTGGGCCCACCCCCACCTCAAAATAAATAAACTTTTTTTAAAAGTTACAGAAATGCTACAGAAAGATGAATAATCACTTCTGACTTACAAAATAGGATCATTAAGCAACACTGTGTAACTTTGCTAGCCATGCTCTCTGTTTATCTAGACAGAGTTTGACAAATTGCTTTATTCTTTCCCCTATCCCTACCTCCTTTTAATCAGGGACCTCATGTGGCTCACAGAATTCTCCTCCAGCATAGAAAAGATACCCCCCCCCCCTTCCAGTTGTAACAGCAGAGCCACAGGACTAGTTGAAGGGAATATTTAATACAGGGAAATGTGGGATATGAAACAGGTATATTGTGGGAGAGAAGATAAAGAGGCTAGACCAATTTTCTAGGCCCAGCCTTTGGCCCTGAGAGAAAGAGGTTCATTCACAGTAACGAGTGATGTGGAAGGCAGAGGGGGCTCTTAGCCCTGCTCTGTATTGGGTACCCTGTGAAGGGGGCCATCTGTGGCTCTACTTAGAATAGACCAGACACAAGAGTACCTGTGAGTCTGGCTGGGGCACTGGCCACAGGGGTCATCCCTGGCAAGAAAAAGAGGCTCTATCTCGCAAGGGCTGGAGAGCAGATCATGTGAGTCAGGAACAACTGAGGATCCCAGCCAGAGTTTAGACACTTGGTAGCACCAACAAACCAAGGTGAAGTCAAGTAAATGATGAGCACGGACAAAGCCACAAGAATGGGCCCCAGTTCACTGTTTGCTGAGTTGGGAATTGGTGGTGCCAGGCATCAGGCAAGAAGAGGCATCACCCAGAAGGCAGAGGTAATAATAAGGAAGATAAAGACCCTGGTTAAGTATGGGTACCTTGTTTCCCCATAAAGGCAAGGTTGCAAAAGCCACATCTCTACTTATAGGTGCCCAAAGAGAAAAGGAGAGAGACTACTCCCTAGAACTAATAAGCATTTTTATCCAGGAGAGTCAGAACAACAGAGATTGTTCAAAAGACCACATCAGACTAAGCTTTACAACAGATTCAACTCTAGTAATTTTCTCGACTAATCAGAAATGGTAGAATTCATGAAGACGGCCAGAGATGTTATAAAGTTAAAGAAAATTTTTTCTTGGCATTTCCAAGTTTAACCATGAATTAAATCTTTCAACCCTACCGCAACAGGGCAGAAAATCTGCTTTACACCGAGCACAACGAAGAGTGATGCTCTTTTCTCAGAAGGGGTATTAAGACAAAAGTTCTGTAAGCAACTGTATGTGGTATGGGGATGAATCACTGACTCGAAGCTAGTTCGGTCTTGCATCAATAATGGCTAATATATCCTTTCAGACTATTTCAAGTGTAAAACAAAGGGGGGCAAAACTCCATGATGGAGTAGAACTACAGAAAAGTGGAACCTGAAACAATGCAACTTTGCATTACTGAGAAACGATGACAGACAGCCCCATTATGTCTATACTAGAGATGGGATTGTTCTTTTTCAGGAAAGGCTTTAAGAATTTAAGCTAAAACAGTGACAGTCTGTACACAGATGTGTGCCATCTGCTAGTAAACATCAGATGTCCTTACAAATCCAAGTGTTTATAATAATAAGGAAGGAATGGCTACAAGTCATATGTGAACACAGATGTAAATCAAAACATTCGTAAGCTTACTGTGCATTTTCTAACCATTTTCTGTCTATGCTGCACCATATAAGGCGGCCCAAGTTCCGGCAAACTAAATGGTTCTTTTCAAATTAACAGTGCGTAGCAAAAACTGTTGATGACTCTCGCCATAATCCCTAGTAAGAGAAATCCTGATCTTAATGGGGTCACATGGTTGCCTCAAATAAAAACTACACTTCCCCAGCTTTACTTTCAGCAAGAGTGGCCAAATGATAAAATTCTGACCAGTGAAATAAAAGCACAAGTATCATATGGCAACTCATATGGCACCTGCCAGGGCCTGGTGAACTCCTTATGCCTTCTTCCCTCTTTCCTCCTCTCTACAGGCTGGGAAGCCAAACTGATGGAAGAAGTCCACGCAGTCATCTCAGACCACGAGGCTGTTTTAGGAACAAGGTAAAAGGACTCTAAGTCGCTGATGATGGTGGTATTCAAGAGCATTTGTATTAATCAGCACTGATGAGACAGAGCTTAGCCAGCCCTGGACTAATTCCTGATGTACTTCCTTCACATGATAGAGAAGTAAACTTCATTTTAAGTCCGTGTTGTTTTAATTTGCAAAATAGGGTTATTATTAAACTGATTCTCATCCTAACCAAACACAGGGTTTTCCAGCAAACTGCTACTGAGTCCTTTAAAATGGAAAATTTCAGAGAAGAGAAATAGATAGCACTTATAAAGTACAAAGTAAAGAATTTGTATAATCATGTATACCATGTATCCTCTCTCAAACAGATCCCCTAATTTTCAGCTAGATGCATGGTCACTGGGAAGAAATATACATTTCCCAGTCTTCCTCGAGTTAGAGATGGCTATGTCCTGGCTAAGTTCTGGCCAGTGAATGTGAGAAATGACTGCGCTGTGTCTATGGAGTACCCTTAAAGAGAAAGGCAGTGCCCTTTTCTGTATTTCCTCCATCCAGATGCCTGGAATACAGATGCAGTGGCAAAGCATCTAAGAACCATGTGAGGGTAACAATGTAGGATGGCAAAGCAAAATGATAGAAGGAACCTTGTTCCAGTTACTACTGCTGTGTAACAAACCACTCCAAAGCTTAACTATGCAAGATAATCATTTCATTAGCCTGAGGAATTCTATAGGTCAGAAATTCAAACCCGGTAAAAGGGGACATCTTGTCTCTGTTCCACACTGTCTGAGCCTCAGCTGGTAAAACTCAACAGATAGAATGCCTGGCAGTTGGGGGGCTAGAATCATTCCGCAGCATCTTCACAACTGTAGGGGACCTTATTTGGGACAATCAGCCAGATCACTCATAGGCAGCCTCCACACTGGCCTCACAGAATAACGACCTCAGGGTAGTCAAACTGCTTTTGTAGTAACTCAGGGCTTCAAAAGCAAGTGTCCCAGACAAGGCAGAAGCTGTATCACCTTTCCTGACCTAACTTCAGGAAGTCACGTCGCATCACTAACCCCACATTCTATCGGTTCTGAGTCAAGTGTCCAACCAGATTCGAGAGGAGAAGGCAACGACTCCACAACCTTTCAATGGGAAAAGCAGCTAAGAAACTAAACACATGTTTTACCACCACCACAATCTGTGACCCTGAGCATCATACTAGCCCTGGCCAAACTCATGGGCCTGAGCTGCTTACCAGCCTGGACTCCCCCACTAAAGTGGAATTAAAAGTGATCATTTTTTGAGCCACTGTTAATTGTGGGCATCTGCAGTAAAATTTTAAAGAAACACTATGCACCCCAATATTTAGAAACAGATCAAACACAATTAGCAGTAATGTCTATCTCAAAAAACTAATTTTACACCTACGAAAATGACCCTGTAGTTACAATTCATTTTCTATTATCAGCTGTCGGCATATCTTCTTCAGTCAATATTATTAATGAAAATTAGAAACCCCTAATACACTACAATCCAGTCATTAGCATGCTTCCCACTTCCCTTCCTGGTTTGGTGCATTATGGGGTTTCTGAGCCCAGACAATAAAGATGCTGACATAGCCAAGAAACTGCAGCCTGAAAAACAATGAGTTCCAGATGCATGCACTGTGCAAATGTGACTGAATGGGCCCCGAAGCCTTTCATATCACAGCTACTCCCCCAAAGACCCTACTCTAGGCCGAGTAAAGCACTCATTCCACCTGCCTTTCTTGTCATGCATTTATAACTAAGCAAAGAGAATTTAACAGTTTTACAGGATCATTTCATATTCTAATCATTTAATATACACTGGATATATCATTATCCTTTTATTTTTTTTTTAATTAACAAAAAACAGAATTTCCACATCCTCAAATCCTCTCAAAACAAAGCATGTAAAAGGATCACTGGTTCCTTCATTCCCCTCAAAACAAAAAAAAAAAGGGAAACAAACTTTGAAAGCATTCTAATTAATAAACTGTACAAGTCTGATGATTTCAAAATACACTTAAAACCACATATTGCTTTGAAATATTGCTTAGATGCAAATATGTAAATATGCATCTAGAGGAGAATATTTAATACCAAAATCCATGAATGCAGAATTCAGAAAAATAAAGGTTTTTGAAACAGGTTAAGTTAAAATGAAGTTCTACAAGTCAGATCCAGCTGCGTGATCTGAGGGAAGCTACTTGCTCTCCCTGAGCCTTAGTCACATAGGTCTGTGAAATGGAACCAACTGCCAAGAAATGTCACAAGGATTAAATACAGTACCTGGCACAAGGCAGATATTTGGTGTATGTTAGATCCACTTCAGTTCAAGGACCACTAACTCACTAAATGACTATGCAAACCACCTAATGTCTCCACAGCCTCCTTTCCAGATCACAAAATATTCCATCTCACTTGCAAAAGGTATCAGACTGTGCCAGGGTTCCAGTAAACAGAGAATACAGGCAACATTCACTGAAATAGAAAAACCACAGGTTCCCTTTGATAGAATGGCACTGTGACTAGACCATTTCGTGTGCTCCTGTTGCTGGATGACACAGACTATATCCCCAAGAGAAGGCTGACAGATCTGTATTCTCTATACTGTCTTTGTCTGTCAATCACAGGCAGGACCAACAGAATGCTGTTTCATCTGCAGACTGGCATGGTCCCTAACGGGTCCATGTCAGTGCTGTCTCCTGGAGTACACTGGAGACAGCATGGCAGTCAGGCAATGCTCTAACAGTGTTTTTTCCAACAGGGCTTGGGGTTCATCTTTCTCACAGGTTTCCTCCTATATTTAGCAAGTGACATTAAGAACGGGGTTTGTGGTTTATGAAACATAAGTCTATTACCTATTTAAAGGATACCTCACCTGCAAGATGGATCTCTATATATTTAGCTCCCTAGAAAATGTAGGAACATTACTTTTTTAAAGGAGCTTTTGTTACAGAAGAATTATTTTAAAATATTGAGAAGAGCACAATAAACTGCCATGGATCCATCACAGAACTTAAACAATTATCGACTCACAGACAGCCTTGGTCCATCTATATCCATCTGTATATCTATACCCACTCCTTCCCACCATGAATTATTTTAAAGTAACTCTCAGACAGCATATCATGTCATCCATGAATATTTCAGCATGTGCCTCCAAACAGTAAAATCTTCCTTAATATCATGAAATAAAAGTTCAACATTTTTTTGTTTGGTGTAGGATCTCAGTGACTTAAACACATTGCAGCTGCCTGATATGCCTCCTTACTCTCTTTCAATCTATAGGTCCCCTCCTTCTCTATTTCCTTGCAATTTATTTGTTGAAGTGGGCAGATCATTTGTCCTATGGTTTCCCAGTTGGAATTTTGGTGATTGCACCCTCAATGTACCAGTTAACACATTCCTAATGTTTGCTATGAATCAGAAGTTAGATCTAGCTAATTGATAAGAGTCAAGCACATAAAATCTGGCTGTCTCTTTTTTTGTAGCAGCCATTAATGATCATGGCCTTGAATGCAGTAGGCATTGAATAGTAGCATTCCAACTCTGTCATTCATTTTTCATTTTGAAGCAAAACTATTTCAAGACACTTGTTGGTATGAGCACTGGGTGTTAGACATAAGGGATGAATCACTGGAATCTACTCCTGAAATCATTATTGCACTATATGCTAACTTAGATGTAATTTAATTTTTTAAATAAAGTAAGTGAAATAAACTCAATACACAGGAAAAAGAATACAAATAAAAGCTAAACTATTTCTGTAAAGAGAATCTTTCTTCTATTAAATATTTGTTTACTCTCAGGTATAGGTACAAGTTCATACACATAAACACTTAATACTTTCGCTTTATTTCAAGTTTCCAAATATTGAGTTGGTTCCTAAAACTTTCCAGGATGAGGTGGCTGCCAGACAAAAAAGGGGGTGGGGATTAAGAAGGAAAGCTTTGTATTTCTAAATTTCTAGATTTTCATAAGCCATGTTTTCAGACAGAGAGAACACAGGAAAAGCTTGATAGGGAAAAAGATGCTCTATTCTGCACATAACAAGTAAAACAGTTGGCTTTTCTAGTCTAAATTCATCTTTTATTTTAGTTTTTCAGTTATGGTATAAATTCTTTGCTTTATAGTCAGTAAATCTCTCTGGTAAACCAGATGCTAATTGCTAGAGGAAAACTTGACAAAACTTGAGGAAAAAAACTAAAAGATTTTTTGCCATTTAGCAAATAATATGTTGGCTTTACCTTTTCCCTATATGTGATAAGTTAAAAAAATACTCTGCAGAAAGGGTATAATCTTGTTTGAAAAAATAATAATAAATAAGTACCTATAAATGGAAAACATAAAAATGTGAATACACAGTTTCACACATTTTATGACAAAAGAAGGGAAGAATGTACAACAAACTGTTAATACTAGTTACTGCAGGAGAGGCACCTGGGTGGCTCAGTCAGTTCAGCCTCTGACGTTTGATTTCAGCTCAGGTCATGATCTCAGAGTTCGTGAGCTCGAGCCCTGCACTGGGCTCTGCACTGACAGCATAGAACCTACTTGAGATTCTCTCTCTCTCTCTCTCTCTCTCTCTCTCTGCCCCTCCCATACTTGTGTTTGCTCTTTCTCCCTCTCAAAATAAACATTAAAAAAAATACTAGTTACTGTGGAAAAGGCAGAATGGGGAGAGAGGAAAACAACTTTGTATTGATTGGTCTGCTTGTTACAACAAATTTGTGTTGCTTTCCTAACTTGGAAGCTGATGATTGATAGCAACAATATATAGGTTAAACAATTTTCAGAGTCCAAGAACAATAGGAGCTTCTTTTACTTCTAGATGCTGAAAGAACATCCATAACATAAAAAGCCAGCAATAAAGAAACAAACTAGGATTATAGTGCCTTCTGAGAACTGCTGATGGACTGACTACTGAAAAGTGACAAAAGACTACAAAATCACTCCCTAAGCCTGCAGAAGCACAGGACAGGATAACTGATAAACATACCTTTTATTTTGCACAAGAGAAGATCTTCAAAGGAACAACTGACTCTTTTTAAGAAGACAAGGGACCCTACATATCAAAAAGGTATGTACCATAGTTTTGATATTTTTGTGTTTGCCTTCTTAAATAATATTACAATGTTTTAAATTACTAAATTTTTGGTATTCAAGTAGGATTTTTTTTTAAGAAATCAAGTATTCAGGAGCACCTGGGTGGCTCAGCCAGTTGAGCATCCTCTGACTCTTGATTTTGGCTCAGGTCATGATCTCACAGTTTGTGGGATCAAGCCCCATGTCAGGCTCTATGCTGACAGAGCAGAGCCTGCTTGGGATTCTCTCCCTCCCTCCCTCTCTGCCCCTCCCCTGTTTGCATACACACACACTCACACTCTCTCTCGTTTTCTCCCTCTCAAAATAAAAATAAAATTAACATGAAAGAAAGAAAGAAAGAAAGAAAGAAAGAAAGAAAGAAAGAAAGAAAGAAAGAAAGAAAACAAGAAAGAAAACAAGAAAGAAAACAAGAAAGAAAACAAGCACTTCATGGCTCTTGGCTCAACCAGAAAGCTACCATCACTGGCTTTGAATCTCTGAAGTAGGGAAGATTAAGAAAAGATGACAATAAGGATGCTAGAAGCCACATTACAAGAGAAGTCATACTAGCCTCTAGCCATCTTCCTGGCTGAGTACCTAGAAGGAGTTGGAAAATGGTTACAGATTATGGCCTTGAATATTCCTTTCAATTAGAATAGATTCAAAAGGAACCTTACTTTAACAGAAAAAAATCAAGTGAACGGTAATTCTCAAAATTTAAACATAAAAATTTTCAATGAAAATGTATCACATAAACACCACATAAAACTCTGCAAACAGAACCACAAAATAGAATTCAAATATAAATTAATCCAAAATCTATCTACCAGGTAAATAAACAGTATAAGCTACAACTATCTTTTTTTTTCAATATATGAAATTTATTGTCAAATTGGTTTCCATACAACACCCAGTGCTCATCCCAAAAGGTGCCCTCCTCAATACCCATCACCCACCCTCTCCTCCCTCCCACCCCCCGTCAACCCTCAGTTTGTTCTCAGTTTTTAAGAGTCTCTTATGCTTTGGCTCTCTCCCACTCTAACCTCTTTTTTTTTTTTATCTTCCCCTCCCCCATGGGTTTCTGTTAAGTTTATCAGGATCCACATAACAGTGAAAACATATAGTATCTGTCTTTCTCTGTATGGCTTGTTTCACTTAGCGTAACATTCTCCAGTTCCATCCACGTTGCTACAAAGGGCCATATTTCATTCTTTCTCATTGCCACATCTACAACTATCTTTTTAAGGAAAAAAAGAAATCAATTATAATGATTTCAAGATGACTAATGAAATCACAAGATGGTTCTCCTACATACAGGGAGCATCACATCCCAATGCTGTCCATAAACCAGGCCTTCCTGGATCCCTGGTCTTCCCATCACATCAACAGTCTTTCACTGAAGGACCAACCCTTATAGCAGCCACAGTGATAATAGTTAGGCCATGAGAACCATTCTGTCCTTTTCCATAGAAAAAAAGGTAGAAAAAATAAAGAAAGAAGCCAGTTACACAAGATACCATATTACAGAATTCCATTTACTTGAAATGGCTAGAATAGGCAAAACCATAAGGACAGAAAGTATGCCTTATGCGCTGCCTTAGCATTGGGGCAGATAGAGAAAATAGGGCATGACTGCTAAAGGGTATGGGGTTTCTTTTCAATGTGATAAAAAAAATATTCTAAATTTGACTATGGTAATGGTTGCACAATTCTGTGAATATTCTAAAAACCACTTTAACTGGGTGAATTACACGGTATGTGAATTCTATCTCAATAAAGCAATTACAAAAAAAAAAAAAACAAAACTAGGGGGTAGTTAGTTCTCTGTAAACATGTTCCTTACAGAAGAAATTAAGACATAGAATAATCATGGTTAAAATGAGATTTTTTGACTATAGAAGGATGACACTTCCAAATAATACTGCAGAAAAAGGATGTATTGATGAGTTCAGTACATATAGGACCGCCAACTCTGTCCTAATTTCTTATATAGAAAAAGCGACAGGGGCACCTGGGTGGCTCAGTCGGTTAAGCGGCTGACTTCGGCTCAGGTCATGATCTCGCGGTCAGTGAGTTCAAGCCCCGCATCGGGCTCTGTGCTGACAGCTCAGAGCCTGGAGCCTGTTTCAGATTCTGTGTCTCCCTCTCTCTGACCCTGCCCCATTCATGCTCTGTCTCTGTCTCAAAAATAAATAAACGTTAAACTGAGAACAAACTGAGGGTTGATGGGGGGTGTGAGGGAGGAGAGGGTGGGTGATGGGTATTGAGGAGGGCACCTTTTGGGATGAGCACTGGGTGTTGTATGGAAACCAATTTGTCAATAAATTTCATATAAAAAAAATAAATAAATTGTCATGGAAATGAAAAATAAATAAATAAATAAATAAATAAATAAATAAATAAACGTTAAAAAAAATTAAAAAAAGAAAAAAGAAAAAAAGAAAAAGTGACAGACTCTTGTTTTTAAAACACAAAGATAGAAACGTTCCCTAAATTCAAGTAAAATCCATCATAATCCATGAAGACAATCACTGTATATTACAAACCTACTTATAGATATTATATTTGCAATTTTTTAGTTTTTTGTTTTGAAATAATGGGACTTAAAAAAAGTTACAAAAATAGTACAAAGAATTCCAATATCCTCTTTCATTCACGTTCTCCAAATCACAAGATCTTTCACCGTCATAACATTAGCAACACACTCTTCCTGCCTGAAATGTTGTTACAGAGAGGCAAAAAATTTTTAAAAGAAATACTCCATTTCCGTAAATTACAACCTTTCTTGGAGGCAGGGGGAGACGTAGAAGTTGACATGGTCCCTACTGGCAACACACTCTTTCAATGGCTTCTCCCTGGTCAATTACTAAATGAGAATTCCAACTGCACATGTAGATCTAATGTAGCTGTCAGATACTGATCAGAAGATGCCCTGCAAGTAGTATCACAATCTGGCAAGAGTCTAGGGCAAACATGATACTCGCTTGTATGCACAATCACCCTGGCACCAAATGCATTTATAACCATGTAGTATGTAAGTATATAAAATCAACACATTGCACTCCTTAAACTTACACGATGTTATATGCCGATTTTATCTTAATAAAACTGGAAACAATTATTTGTACAGTTTTTTAAAAATACAGATGGCTAGGCTTCACCCTAAAAGATTCATACATGCCTGGATTAGGTTCCTGACATGTTAACCCCAGGTTAAAAACCTATGAAAAACCTAAGCTTGAATCCTACAACTGTGCTTACACTTCCTTCTGACAAACTCAGAAAAGGATTAATCAGGTTTTCACTCAATGACACATCAAATCAAGAAATAAGATCTTCCACCAAAATCATTTTTTACCCAATAATTACATACGGAATCTTGATTTATGAACATGAACAAAGCTTTTGCTTTCAGTATTCATGTGCTATTATTTAATGCACCTTACAGCTGAGCATCCAAAACCACAAAAGCAATTTATTTCTATTACTTAACAGTATTCTACCTACTCGTGGCACAGACGTCAACCTTGAGCAATAGTGTAGAAATTTTAAAACAGACTCACATAATTCAAAAGTAAAAAGGAGCCTTGGAAACCATGTTGTGTGGCCTGCCCGCCTTCTCCTAGCCCCAACAGAGATGGGCTTTAAAACCTGCTCCTCCAGACTCTAGCACAAGAGTGCTATCTGCAAACTTTTAATACACTTATCTCCACTCACAGTTCACACCACATCCCCTCATACTATGTATGTGTGCACGTCCATATCCCTCTCCTGATTACACTTCTTTAAAGACAGAAATCCCGCCTTAACTACTTTGTTCCCCTTCCTTCAATGTCATTCACAGTTTCATTCAAGAGACAAGCAATAACAGAGCACCTGGGTGCCCAGTCAGTTAAGCGTCCAACTCTTGATTTCGGCTCAGGTCATGATCTCATGGTTTGTGAATTCGAGCCCTACATCAGGCTCTGCACTGTTAGATTGGGATTCTCTCTCTCTGTCTCTCTCTCTCTCTCTCTTTCTCAAAATAAACAAATAAGCTTTTTTTAAAAAACAAAAATAACCTTTAAAAAAGACAAGTAATAATAGCAAGTCATGCGATAAATGTCTACTTAACAAAACACTGTAAAATAGTTGCACAACTATTTTCTCTTTACCTCTTTTTTTTTGTTTACCTTTTACATATTTTTAGGTCAAAACCAAAAAAAAAGTGATTTCTTTTTCTTGATTAGTTCATTGTAGTCATTCAACAAGCACTTATTTTAACACCCACTATGTACTCTGTACCATAGCTAAAACAAATTTATGACAATAACACATTTACAGAAAGTAGTTCCTCCTTGTTTATCCTTAGGGATATGGCATCTATGGCCATATGTTCTAATTTTCTCCTTACATATACCAGGCATATTAGCATAAGCATTAATTTATGCCTCATTTATCTGATCATTTGCCTAGTATATGAAAATGCTTCTGCTCTCTGCTTGGATCAAGTCTCTAGCTTTCCTCTTTCATCAATTAACTGAGAAACAGAGAAAGAAAGGGGGAGAGAGAGAGAGAGAGAATAAAAGCAAAGGGGTCATCTACCGTTTACCCCCAGAAATATAGGTTCAACCTAACAAGGAACTCCAGTGCTTTTTCTTGTCATCTGTATTTTTTACCTTCAAGAATGTACTCAGATTAAGTACACAGTTAACCTAACGTTTGCAAATATTTTTGCTATCTAGCATGGAAGTATCTGTCTAACGTAATTGAATACCACAAATTTACAGGTTAATAATCAACCTAACAGTAGTTACACTTCAATTCTAAGAAGTCTCCAGCCCAAATCTAAACACCCATCCCTGAGTTTCCTTCCTAATAACCTAAACCTCTTCCCAGTGTGCATACACGCAGGTACACATGCCACATACAATCCCAGATGCTTTGAGAAAGACACCTATCTGGTTGGACCACTTCCACCTGGACAGGACTCTCTGAACGTCACTGCCCAGTTTTCCTGCGCTCTCCAGTGGCTAAACTGAAAAATGCAAGTCACCAACAAGCAAAGCAACAAGCACATTTTCCAAGACTATTTTTGGTCCAACTACTTTAACAGCAAATAACATTTGCTATTCAGGCTGGCAGTCTTTTCTTCTACTTCCTTTGGTCTCTGTCAATATTCGGTAACTTTTAGTGCCCCATTCACATGCTGGTTGGCCTTCGATGCCCCATCTGCACTAGCAGGCTGAGATCCCCTAGCTGCAGGTCAGGCCTCTTTTTTCAAGTCCAGCTACCTCACTATTTGTGGTACTATATGGAAGAATGACCTTGTTTCATTTATCTTTATAGTTCTAGCAATAAGCACAGAGATGATATTCAAATAGTTCTGTAAAGAAGGGAGAAAGTTAGGAAAAAGATGTTAGGAAGGGTGTTAAAAAGGAGGTAGGCAAAGGAAGAAGCAAAGACATCAGTTTCAGACCCCAAATCTACACACGATTGCCTGCCACTAGCTGGCTATATGGGCAGGGACAGCTTATTCACTGGGCCCGGTTTCATCACCTGTAAGATTACTGGACTACAGTCTATGACCTCTAAGATTCCATGACCTGTACGTTCTACTGTCTTATTCTCTTATACAAATGCTCATCATGCTAGTGAAGGTCACCACAGAAACACCCATTTTCAATGAGATTGTTCAAAGAAAAGCCTCTACAACCTCTTTCACTACTTTCATATCTCTGAAGATGTCTTTTCTCCCCTAATTTTATGCTGCAAAATATTTTTAGTTTCAATAGAAGTGGACATGAAAATCAGTAATTGAGGACTTAATTATTTTTAAATTATGAATTTGGTAAGAATTATGGTACATTATTTGTACAATTATGGTAAGAAGTCACTGCAGGAAGATGTTAGGTAAGAACTGGATCTACCAAGAAAAGGAATGAATTCTGATCAACCATTTGGTAGAAATAACATAGGAAACACAAGCGTGCCAAGACGTCATAGGGGGCCACGTGACAGAATAAAGGTACATGCAAAAGTCAAGATATGCAAGACTGATTTTGGGTCTGGGTTTTGAGGCACAGGTAATGAGAGGCGGCAGAAACCAATCTGCCTAGAGAGTGGGGACGTGATGATGGTGGGGAAGTATAAATTACAGTTATCTGACAGACAGCTTGAGGCCCACCAAGCAGACCCAAGTTAAAGAATTACTAGTGTCTGGAAAAACCTCCAAGGATTTGAATGAGAATAAAATCCTTGGTCCCTGACAAACTACCAGAAGCAAACTTTCCAGGAGTGGAGTTACAACGGCCTCCTCTTCAACCTTCCTAAGCAAGAGAAAACCCATCAGTTCCTTTGAAAAATATCTACACTCTAAATATTCTAAAAACACCTGAATAACATTTCCTCTCAAGACTTGGCAAATTTGATTTGGGGTTCACTGCATTTACATGAACTGTATGTGGGCCAAGAAAATCTAAGTGAAACTATTTGTCTCACTCAGCTGTGCACACGCACAACTTCTTACACCACAACTTCATGGGACGAAGAACCCCAATCCACCTAAGCTAACTATGGAAGCTGAACCTCGTTTCTCAAAGATATGTTAACCAAAACATGGCCGCACGTTTTGTTAAAGCTTACTGGCCTGAATCTTTAAGTCAAAAACATTGCAATTTCTATGATAAGGTATGAAGAGCATTTTCTTATAAAACAAAAGTGCCTGGCAATCATTGACCCATGTTTCATGACCTTTTCACATCACAAATGTCACTCATTCACTGACAATGTCTCTTACAATCATTCCTTCAACAAACACTCATTGAGTACCTACTATGTGCCAGGTACCAACCAGGCGGAGATCTAGCTTTGAAATCCTGGCTATCAAGCATTGCCAGCTTTCTACAACTTGCCATCTCCCATCTCAGACATAGAAGGCCTTTCTCTGCAATTGTTGTAGCACCTTTAATAGTCCAGATTATACAGGGGAATCCCAATTCTCTTAATCGAGAAGCACAAGTGGACTACTAGTGTTCTGGAAATCTACTGAGTCGGTGGTTTCTCTTCTATTTTAACATGGCTGATGCCCTTAAGCCACTCATAAATAACACAGTAAGGAAAACCTATTATTACCACCACAAGCAGCTGCACCTTGTCAGTAATCAATAAATTTTCTCAAACACTATTTTAGTTTGGTTTAAATACTGACTTCATCTTATAAGTCCCCAGGTTTAAGGATCAGGTAAGATGAAATGACTGGGCACCAAGCATCCTTTCACACAATTAATGCCCTATCAGTCACCAAATCATTCTTTCATCATTCATTGTTGAAAATTAATATTTATTAAAAACCTGCTATGTTTTATGAGCTGGGGACACAAAGAGCCCTGCCATTTGGAACTAAATTCTAGCAGAAAAAGAGAGACAATGAGCAATAACAATAAACATAACAAGTAAATATATCCGATGGTAAAAGTGATGATAGCTACGGAAACAAGCAGAGAAGGTCAAGAAACAGTAAGAGTGTTATAGGGTCAGAGCAGGGAAGGAGGTAAGTATAAGTTCAAATAAAATGATCTGAGAGTCCTCATTGGGAAGATGGCAGACATTTAAATAAGACTTGAAAAGGAGGGGGTGTAGCTCAGTGGTAGAGCGCACACTTAAATAAGACTTGAAAGAGATAGAGTCAGCCAGGCAAATATCTGGGAGAATGACATTCAAGGCAGAGGCAATGGACATTGCAAAGGCCCTAAGACAGAGTGTGCCTGGTGTATTCAAGCAAGATCAAGAAGGCCACTGTGTCCAGAAGGAAGAGATTGGAGGGAGAGAGCATTAAGAGATGAGGTCAGAGAGGTAACAGAAAAGCTGGCTACTGAAGGACCACATAAGTCATTTCAAGGACCTTTAATTTGACTCTTCCTGATATGAGATGCCACTGGAGGAATTTCGGGAGAAGAATAACAGATCCGACTTATGTTTTAAAAGATCCCTATAGCTTTTATATCGGGGGTGGGGGGAGATTTTCCAAGACAGAATACTTATCAAGTGCTTATCCCTGGGGTAGAAAAAATTAATCCCATCTAGAATAGCCAACACAATACTGAAGGATAATAAAGTAGGAGGACTGATACTACTCAATTTCAAGACTGACTATAAAGCTACAGTAATCAAGACAGTGTGGTATTGGCAAAAGAACAAAGAGATCAATGGAAAAGAATAGAGAGCCCAGAAATAGACCAACACAAATATAGCCAAATGATCTTTGACAAAGAAGCAAAGGCAATTCAACAGAGAAAGGATAATCTTTTCAACAAATGGTGCTGGAACAACTGGACAGTCATGTAAAGAAAAATGAATCGAGGCACAGACCTTTCACAGAAATTAACTCAAAATGATCACAGGCTGAAATGTAAAATGTACAACTATAAAACTTCACAAGATAACACAAAAAAATCTAGGTGGTCTTGTATTTGGTGGTGACTTTTTAAATACAATAGCAGTAACACACTCCATGAAAGAGAAATAATAAATTGGACTTTACTAAAATTAAGAACTTCTGTTCTGCAATAGACACTGCTCAGCAAATGAAAACATAAGCTACAGATCAAAAGAAAATACTTGCAAAACACATATCTGAAAAAGGACTATTATCTAAACTATACAAAGAACACTTAAAGCTCAACAAAAAGGGGGCACCTGGGTGGCTCAATCAGTTGGGTGTCCAGCTGTTGATTTCGGCTCAGGTCATGATCTCACGGTCATGGGATCAAGCCCCATGTCACACTTGGTGAGGAGTGCAGAACACAGAGCCTGCTGGCAATTCTCTCTATCCTTCTGCCCCTCTCCCACTTGTGCACGTGCATGAGAGCACTCTCTCTCTCCTTCAAAATAAATAAAATTTTAAAAAGCTCACTCAACAAAAATAAGAAAACAAACAACCTAACTGAAAAGAGGGCAAAAGATCTGAAGACACCTCACCAAAGAATATATACAAATGGCAAATAAGCATATGAAAAGATGTTCTACATTTTACATCATTAGACAATTGCAAAAACAAACAACAATAAAATACCACTAAACACCCAAATGACCAAAATCTAAAATAACCGACAACATCGAATGCTGACAAGGACATCAAGCAACAGAAACTCTCATTCATTGCTGACAAAAATGGAAAACAGTACAGCCACTTTGGAAGTCAGTTCAGTTTCTTACAAAGCTAAACACAGTCTTACCGTATAATCCATTAACACCCTCATAGATATTTACTCAAATGAACTGAAAACTTATGTCCATACAACAATCTGCAAATTGATGTTTACAGCAGCTTTATTCATAATTGACAAAAATTGGAAGCATGCAAGATGTCCTTCAATAGATGAATGGATAAACTATGGTACATCCATACAATAGAATATTCAGTGTTAATAAAAAATGGGTAAAGGGGGTATAAATTTATTTTTTTAATTTTTTACTGTTAACAAAAAAATAAAGAAAAAGAAAATTGAGCTGTTAAGCCACAAAAAGATATGGAGGAACCTTAATAGCATACTGCTAAGTGAAAGAAGCTAATATGAAAAGGCTACATACTGTAGGATTCCAACTATTAGAAAAAGCAAAAACTGCAGTGACAGTAAAAGATCAGTGGTTTCCAGAGGCTAAGGAAAGGGCGGAAAAGAGAGAATAAACAAGTGGATCATTTTATTTTTAGGGCAGTGAAATTCATCTGTATGATACAATAAAGGTAGATAATACACATTACACATTTGTCAAAACCCAAAAAACAGTACAACAACCCAATGTAAACTATGGTTTTTAGTTAATAATAATGTATCGATATAGGTTCATTAATTGTAATCAATGTACCACATTAATGCAAAATGTTAATTTAACAAGAAGGAAAACTATGGGAAAGAAGGGGTATATGGGAACTCTATAGTTTATGGCCAATTTTTTATAAACTTAAAACTGTCCTACAAATAATTATTCCTACCCTCAAAATCCTTATTCTCTCATTACATTATACATATCCTGCCCACTTCCAAAAAGGAGTTAAGATGACACACAGAAAAAGGATAATACAAGCAGAAATAAAACATCAAAACCATGTCTAAGGAAAGCAATACAATTATACCAAAACGTCAGCTAAAGAGTTACTTTCAATATTCTTTTGCTTATTTCCTTCCATCGAACCCCATTATATTTTCTCATTGCTCCGTGAATCGGCCCTTGAGAGCACCTATTCCAATTATAATTTTGCCTATATGATTTCATCAATGTCTGTGCTCACGTTAAATTGCTCAAAAGCATATAAAGAAGTTAAGTAATGTAATAGTAACCA
Organism: Felis catus; assembly: GCF_018350175.1. Taxonomy (NCBI): domain Eukaryota; kingdom Metazoa; phylum Chordata; class Mammalia; order Carnivora; family Felidae; genus Felis; species Felis catus. The sequence continues at coordinate 53,926,690 of NC_058372.1, forward strand.
GGAAGTTATAAATTTATAAAGTTATAAACTGAGGTTTAGACAAGTTAAATAATGAAAGGCCCCAGCTTAAAAATAGCATAGCTGGGCTTTCAAAACCCAACTTACTTCAAAACCTCATGGTCTTGGCATTACACCATAAAGTATGATATAATTTCTACACTGTATGTTATCTTCAAACTGTCAAAGTTTCAAAGTGATTCAATAAACATAACTCAGTGGTTCAGATGAAAATCAACCTAACTCAATCAAAAAATACCACAACTGTTCCTAACTGCAAACTCTCTTAACAGATTAAAACCCAGAGTGTGAGATGCCCTATTTTATTCAACACATCTGCCCAGAGCTCAGGGCTCAGGTCTACTGCTTATAGAACACAACTCTGCCATGTTCTCTTTATTTGAGTCCTGGAAAGTAATTAGTGTTTCACAAGACGAACTAGAATTTTCCCCAGACTTGTTTTTGCTACACCCTTTAACATGTGACTCGCATGCCTGCTGCCTTTAAAAATGTAAACAAATAACCAGCCAGGAAACTAAATTATCAAGGGGTAAGGTAGGAGTTTGAGAAAGGGAAAGCGCTATTTATAAAAGTATCTCTTCTGGACAATTTACACACAGGTCTTAGAGCTACCACATCCCAAAATAGCTTATCATTTAAAATAACTCTGTGACCACACAATTATCAGGAGATATCTTAACTACATTCCTGTTAGATAATAGAATCTCTTCAAAAGGGAATAGAATTATAAACATTATCTAAGAAAACTGGGTATTACTTTAGAAGTTCATAAATTCTTTCACAAAGGGTCCCCAATTTAAGCTAATGCTAATCCTCGCACTGGTATGTGACTAAAATTGTCTGCAAAGAGCAGTTGTCCAACTGACATTCTGACTCTGTCTGTAATGTAATAGTTAAAGAATGTGGTGTCATTTAAGGAGACACTATAATTTTCTGTGTTGAATGCAGACTATTAAAATGTTTGTAAACCATTAAACAATAAAAATTATTACTTCCAACCATTCTAAATGTACAAATAATCACCAAATGAGTACAAAAACCTGGCTCAAAACAGTCAGGTGTGTGTTCTGTTTTTGAGTACTTATGGGCAAAATGCTAAGATTCCATTTTCCTATCCAAAGAACGAGAAATATCTGTATACTGCCTGCCATGAACACAAACTGCACACACTAATCACACCTACAGAACCAAACTGCAACATGTAAATGGGAGCCACTAATAGTTTAGGGATCATAGGTCCCTTTAAGAACGTGACAAAACCTGTCAAATTTCTTCCAAATATACACAGTACATGTACATGAAGGCAAACTTTTACCTCAAATGTATGGAGTACCTGACTTTTAACCTCAGTTTAAAAACTTCTAACCTGGAGAAAAACCCCATTGCAAGACTGCTAGACTTGCCCTATGGTTTCCAAGACACTAGGACAGTGACTTCTATGTAAAGTGTTAATACTGCAGGTGAGAAAACTGAAGATTAACAGTGTCACTAACAAAATTCACTCTGAAAAAGAAACCGCAATGGGAACAGTGAAGAGTTACACCCTACTATGTGGGGTCCAGGCTGTTTTAAATATTAAATCTGCTCTTAAATACTGAGAACAAACTGAGGGTTGATGGGGGGGGGGGGGGGAGAGGGGAAAGTGGGTGATGGGCATTGAGGAGGGCACCTGTTCGGATGAGCACTGGGTGGTGTTGTATGGAAACCAATTTGACAATAAATTATAATTTTAAAAAATTTAATTTAAAGAATTAAATAAATAAATAAATATTAAGTCTGTGAAAAAAGCTGACCTATCAAAATCTCAACGTTTAAAGTAGATATAATTTTAGACTTTTTAAAGCCAATTTCTGTTACATACACACTTTATCATTTGGTAAAATCAAATGTCATATTTATGCATTAAAAAATATAGAGCAAATTTTCAATATAACATCTGAATTATTTCATGTGATAGAAAATAAGCATAAAAATACATAAGTTATTTATTAGCTAAGCCATGAGAATAAGTCTCTTAAACTGACATTTTTACTGCAATGACACTCTCTGTACTAGCAGAGCACAGGGGAGGATCTGCACGGTGGAAACAGCACTCCACTGTGAGTCAAATACCTTCAATCTGTTCCTTGAACTGCAACTGATTAGCCATGTGACTCTGATCAAGGCATTACTTTTCAGAATCTCAATTCTAAAAAAGTCATAAAATTGAGGGATATACTATATGATCTTTAACAATCTTAATTATATTTGAATTTATGAGTCTATCCAAAGTAAACAATGAGAGTCAATTAGTACAACAGAACAATCAGAATTACAAGTAACTTTATTATAGGCTGCCCTACAATAACTTTTCAAATATGAACTAGTTCCCTCAGAAAGGCTGGCCTATAGTTAGGTCCACTCAAAGTCACTGGGGATGACTCCAGCCTCCAGGATGACTCCCAATAATCCATATCTTCTGTTATTCACACCCTTATGTAGTCTCGTCTCACACTGTACCAGGGCTGCCTGTGTGACCAACTGCATACGGTCCAAGATTAGGTCATAAACAAAAGAGTCTTACCCTCCGGTGCCCACTCTCTCGCCACTGCTCTTGGATCTCTGGCTCTGAGGAAAGCAAGCTGCCATGATGTGAGCATGTTGTGGCTTCTGGCCAACAGCAAGCAAAGAACTGAGGCCGGCCAAAAGCACATGAGAGAGCCCAGAAGCAGACTGTCTCTGGCCCCCACCGAGCCTTGAGATGACTGCAAGAGCTGTCTGCCACCCAATGGGTTCCATCTTGTAATGTCAGAAAACTAAAGAAGTGCTCAAAAAACAAAGCAACGGGGGCACGTCAAAAACACACAGGGGCCACCTGGGTGGCTCAGTCAGTTGAGCATCGTACTCTTGATTTCAGCTCAGGTCATGATCTCACAGCTTATGGGATCAAGTCCCACATTGGGCTCTGCACTAACAGGGCGGAGCCTGCTTAGGATTCTCTCTCTCCCTCTCTCTCTGCCTGTCCCCTGCCTACACACTCGCTCTCTCTCTCTCTTTCTCTCTCTCTCTCTCAAAATAAATAAGTGAACATTTTTAAAAATTTTTAAAAACAAAAAAAGACACACAGGAACCAGCCTGCAAGAGCATCTAATGACCAATGCTGGAATACTCTGAAAAACAAGACAAGTAAAAGAGTATTGGATTACACCCAAAGTATAAAATAAACATCCACAAGTCCACATTGATATAAATGACTAAAGGAATAAAAAGATAAATGGGGGAGAAAAATTTTCCTCAAAGAAGAACCCCAAACAGTTTATGTAGATAGTCCTCTCTCAAGGATGTGAAGCTTAATTCCTCATCCCATGTGTACAGGCTGCACTTAGTAACTTGCTTCCAAGGAACAGGGTACGTAAAGATGAGGGAAGGAAGAAACCTAGCAAACATGACCTCAGAGAGGTAATCAAGATTAACACCACAGAAAGTCAAGTTGAAAGCATATGCCCTTGATATGATGAGTTAAGAAGGGCATTTCACCTCTGTGGTCCTTCTTGCAAAACCCTGTAATTCCAAACCACAAAAAGGACATCAGACGAATACAAATTGAAGGACATTCTACAAAATATCCAAAGAGTACTCCTTGAACTGTCAAGGTCATCAAAATACAACTACCCTACAACCCAGCAACTGCGCTATTAGGTATTTATCCAAAGGATACAAAAATGCTGATTTGAAAGGGCACACGCACCCCAGTGTTTATAGCAAAGCTATCAACAAGAGCCAAATTGTGGAAAGAGCACAAATGTCCATGATGGATAAAGAATGGATAAAGAAGAGGTAGTGTGTGTATGTGTGTGTGTGTGTGTGTGTGTGTATTATATGTGTGTATATATATGTATATATACATATATATACATATACATATACATATACATATGTATATATATACATATATATACACATATATATATAATAAAATACTCTTGGACAATGAAAAGAATGAAATCTTCCCATTTGCAACAACGTGGATGGAACTAGAGCATATTACACCAAGCGAAATAAGTCAGAGAAAGACAGATATCGTGATTTCACTCGTATGTGGAATCTGAGAAACACAACAGATGAACATAAGGGAAGGGAAGGAAAAATAAGATAAAAACAGAAAGGGAGGCAAACCATAAAAGACTCTTAAATACAGAGAACAAATGAAGGGTTGCTGGAGAGGAGGGGGGTAGCAGGATGGGCTAAAAGGGTGATGAGCATTAAGGAGGGCACCTGTTGGGATGAGCGCTGGGTGTCATATGTAAGAGATGAATCACTGGGTTCTACTCCTGAAAACAAGATTACACTGTATGTTAACTAACTTGAATTTAAATTTATAAATAAATAAATAAATCTTAAAAACAAAAACAAAACAAACAAACAAAAACACTTGTAAAGTCTAAGAAAATGTCACAGCCCAGAGGAAACTAAAGAGGTAACAACTAAATATAATGTGGTATCCTGGATAGGATCCTGGAATCGAAAAAGGATATTAAGGAAAAACCAATGAAATCCAACTCAAGTATGGAGTTTAATTAAAGGTAGTATGTACGAGGGGCGCCTGGGTGGCGCAGTCGGTTAAGCGTCCGACTTCAGCCAGGTCAGGTCACGATCTCGCGGTCCGTGAGTTCGAGCCCCGCGTCAGGCTCTGGGCTGATGGCTCAGAGCCTGGAGCCTGTTTCCGATTCTGTGTCTCCCTCTCTCTCTGCCCCTCCCCCGTTCATGCTCTGTCTCTCTCTGTCCCAAAAATAAATAAACGTTGAAAAAAAAAATTTTAAAGGTAGTATGTACGAGTGTTAGCTAGCTGTGACAAATGTGCATACTACCATAAGACGCTAACAACAGGGAAAACTGGGCACAGGGTATTCAGGAACTATCTGCACTGTCCTACAAGTTTTCTACAATTTAAAAACTTCTAAAAAGTTCTTTTAAATTTTTTAAAAACTTCAAAGAGGTTGCATATTTTGAAAAATGTTCTGAGAAAAACAAGACTCTGGACCTAAGCTTCCTACTAAAAATATTTTTTAAATAGACCAATTCTACACCTAAGTTATTCATTTTTATTTTTTAAATCTTTAAAAAAATGTCTTGCTCACCAAACCTCCTTTATCACACCAGGGATTTTATTGTGTATAGCGTTACAACACAAATGGTCTACTTAAAAACCACAGTCAAATCAAGACTTGAAGGTCTTCTACATACCAAACAGAAAGAGAGTTTTGAGGAGACAGACACTACGACAGCTTGATTTGAAAATTTTAACAATTACACTAGTGGAGTACATATGCAAGTTTGGGCACCCTAACAGGGCTTATTATGTCTTACAAACTAATTTACTAGAAATTAAGAATGAATGTTGCTCATCTCCATGCTGAGATGAAAATGCCTATCTGTACTACTTACTGTTCTTTCCTCGGTAGTGGTTCCTAACACTTTACTTGAATTAACCCTGCTTTCTCTATGCAAATACTAAACGGCATGTAATTAAACTCAGAAATGCAAGGAAGGATAAACAAAGAAATACAAGCCATTTTTGTCTTGAGATGCAACAAATAGGAAGCCCTGCTTCCTGCCCAAACTCGGAACCAATTGAGAAATGAGATAAAATGGATAAAAGAGATAAATCTTAAGAGAAACAATTTAGATATGTGGATAAGATAGGAGAAGAAAGCAAATAGGAGACCAAAACTTCAGCTTTATTGCCAATAAAACCTAAATTGGAGAACATTACTTACTACAGACAAGGAGGTAGTGTCCAAATACTGAGACTCATAACTGAATAGACTTGCTGTCCCAGTCACAGGCAGCATGGTACCCTGCAGATGGAACAGCATGTCCCTACAAAACTTACGGCATGGTGGAACAGGCTGAGCTATGGGCAGCTTGTTCATAAGAGACAGAGGAAGAAGCAGTGGTCCACATATGCCTGCTTCCTCACTTCAAACTCACCAGTCAGATTAAATCCCCTCTGCTCTCCTGAAAAGGTGCAGGAAGGTATAAGTACTACACTAATGGACTCTCCATCACAGGAATGAGAAATAAGCATCCCCCTCCACAAAAAAAGAGTGAAACAACCAACATGTATTTAGTTGCATCATGTTAGGTACTATATAAAATACTAAAAAATGCAAAAGAAAGCCTAACAAAATTTAAATATGCATATCCCTTGGCTTCAGTATTCCATTGTTGCAAATTTATTCTATGCATGTATACACGCAAAGTTTGAATAGATCTAAGAAGTACTTGGATTCCAAGGAACTGGATTCCAAGGAAATGGGAGATTTTCACTTATCTCTGTCTCCCCTAATCAACACCATGAATTTCGAACACAAAAATTAAACAAAATTGTCCAGGGCAGTATCACTGTGCAGAATTGAGGCAGGAATGTAACAAACAGATTACAGATCTGAGCGCCTGCTGGAGCCCAAAGTCTTCCTTATTTTTTATTTTGTTCTTACTTAGTTTCCTTATACTTGAAGGAAGCTGAGCATCTATAGGCCCCCACGTCGATCTATCTATATTCACATATCAACATTATCACTTTATAACCCTATCACTGTGTTAGAGCTAACTCTCTGAGAAATCACCTTCTCATCCTTGAGACCCACCTCAGTACCTATCATACATGAGTTAAATAAGTGTGTGTGTGTGTGTGTGTGTGTGTGCGCGCGCGCATCTCAAATTTTGTAAAAACAAAACTAAACAAGAGTCTGCTTCCAGGACATGATTCATTCCCCCACCTCCAAGCCTTAAGATTGTGACAAGAGGTAGCCCTTAAAATTTTCATGTTCACCCCATTTTTTAAAGATCCCTCACATTTGACAAATGTGTGCTTGTTCTACTAGCAGATAGGAAACCTGGTTTCTTCAGAATTGAACACTAATCTTGTCTGACCTTGTTCCGGTGTTTAAGTTCCTGATCAGTCCACAATGAAAGCCAAAGTCCTATTTGTTGATCTCTGTGTTCATCTCCAAGCCCTAGAGTTCCTGATTATCCCTCCCCTTGAAATCATGCTCCTAACATTCCAGTCTATTTTAACCCAAGATGTCCCTAAGAATAATGAAGTGTCCCATGCATTGATAGCAAAGGTCCATCAATAATGAGAAAGAAAATCACTCATCACTTGGATGTGTGTCACGTGCCTTTTTAAAACTCATACCCTAGAAGATCAGACAGCAACTGCCATAACCACAGATGGCTGAGGAAATGGGTTCAGAAATATTTTATGGGTATCATTATATTCATGAGAAAATAGCCTAAATTCTCAACTCCAAGGTCAGACAGAAATCCTCACTATGAGGAATCTTGCACTTCTTATGATCTTAGTCTACTAAAATGGGAAATTAGTTGCCTAAAAAGCCAAATCTAAGTTCATCACTAGGCAGAGTGCAATTTCCCTGAAACCATGATTTACTGCATAGTAAAAATTATCTACCAATTTGTAGATTTTAACTTATTGAAGTGTTGAGTTTTGAATTAGAAAATGTCATCAGAGTCTGAACAAAGGCAGTTAACAGTAACACTCAATGAATTTATTGAGTTACTATGTGCCAGGCAGTATTCCAAGCAAGCTACATGTAATAACTCATTTCATCTCACAATAACTATGATGCAGGTACAATTACTACTTCCATCTTATAAATGAGGGGCATGAGACACCAGGGTGTTTAAGCTACCAGAGTCTGAGATAGCACAGGGGACTCTGCATCTGAGCATATATAGTGAAACTTCCCTAAGGTAAATGCCCGTGGAATGAACAATATTCTATTAACAAAAATTAAGTATGTGCATCCTTTTTACCATCTTTGCTTTTACTTCCGATGAATAAATTGATGCTCAGGGAGATATAGTAATTTAACCAAGGCCACTTAAACCAAGACTTGACTTGGAAGTACAGGATCTCTAAAACAAACTAGACTAAATATTTTGCATTCCTAGACGCTGGAGAAATGATACAAAATAGCTTGAGGTATTTTATGAACTGAAGTACTTCATTATCTAAGACAGGCTACAATTCTCACCAGGGTTAGCATGGAAAAACATGAAACACTGTAACATACACCACACAAGATAACATTAGACTTCCAACATTTCAGAATTAAAATCAAAGAGAAGAATACTAATTACTCATGGGGGGGGTTGATCATCATACTTAGGGATTATTAATGATTCAATAAATGCCAGACTTTGTTTTTAAAAAAGAAAAAAAGAAGCATGGCTATTAAGGAATTCTAACTTGGAATGGTTTAATAACTTCCTTTGTACAAGTGAGTACAATATTAACTTGATAAAATCAATATTAGGAAAAAAAAAGACACAACTTTCATGAAATACACACTCTCTTAAAAATGAAACTCTAAACATTTAAATTTAATTTTGACAGTTAAAAAGAGAAATGCTCCATTAAGCTCTTCATCATCAAATATTTTGAGAAGCAAAGCATATGAAATAATTGTGCAAGATACATTATTAGTTGGTACCTAGCTCTTGAAAAAAGGACTGGGGATTATTTGCACAATCAAGAGAAACCATCTCTGTATAGTGACTATGGAGAAGAATGCAGAGTTAAGAAACTTGAGTTCTGTCATTTAGACACAGAATCTACTTTTTTTCAAGTATTAACAGCATCCAGGTATTTTTCAACATGAATATACATTTCTATAACACTCTGTTTCAGTTAAATGATGGATGCACCATAATCTATTTAACCAATTCCCCAATATTAAACAATTATACTTGTTCCCAACTTTTTATCATTATTATATACAGTGCTATAAACGACACCCTTGTTAGCCCTTTGTGTACGCTTATTTTCCCTTATAATAAATTCTTACAAGTGAAATTTCAGGCAACATGAAAAAATACATTATCCTGCAAAAAGACTATATCATTTTTAGTATTAGCAGAGATATTATTTGAAATAGCACAACATGAAACACATGTAGATCTAATTTTTAAATATTTGTATTTTATAACCATACATACATAGAAATGTATCTATCTGCATGTATATGTATACATATATACATACACACAGCACACAAATACATCTCTATTATATAAGCAGTATCTGTTTAAATACTGTGTTTATTTATCTATTGCTATGGTTAAAAAAAAACTGTGTAACATAAAAATTACCATCTTAACCATTTTTAACTATGAGTTCATTAGTATTAAGTATACTCCCATTGTTGCACAACCAATCTCCAGAACTTCTTCATCTTGCAAAACTGAAACTCTGTACCAATTAAACAACCATTCTGTTCCTGCCCCCACCTCCACCTCCACCTGCCATCCCTGGAAACTGCCATTCTACTTTCTGTTTCTATGAATTTGACTAGTGTAGATACTACATATAAGTGTTATCATACAGTATTTGTCTTTTTGTGACTGGCTTATTTCACTTAGCATAATGTCCTCAAGACCCACCTATGCTGCACAATGTGTCAGAATTTCGTACCTTGTTAAGGCTGAATAATAGTCTACTGCATGTACAAACAACATTTTGTTTATCCACTCGCCCATCAATGGACATCTGGGTTGCTTCCAACTCCTAGCTATTATGACTAGGGCTACTATGTAAAATACTGTGCTTATTTACAAATATTTATAAACACAGTAAAATCCTTTATTAGGAGTCCTTGGCACAAAGAATTCAATTATTTTATTAAGAAGAGCAGATAATTCCACTTTATATGGCTTACAACTTCACCCTACAGAGGCAGGGGGTGAGGGATGGTAGAGAAAGAGACAGGAAAGTCTATCCCTTCCACCTCTCAGCCCCCAGAGTTCTCATATTGAGCATGGAATCACTGAGTCACTACCGGGAACAGGAACTCTTCCTTGCCTGACCTCAAAAGGTATCAGGCTTCAGCCTCTACCAGATGGAGTTCCAGCAGTCCACCTCCAGCTAGAGACACTCCCTCATTTCTCCGTATGCACAGGCTGCTCCGTGGGTGTTCAGATCACACTTCTTGGAGACTGTCCTGCTACTCTTCCTGGCCATGCTTTCACTTACTAACATTGGGAATCCATTATTTCTCCAGAGCTGGTTATCTCTGACTTGCCAGAAGGTTAAAATAAAAATATATTTTTTTGTCCAATCCCTATGATTTCTCACTTATACTTACTATCTATGACAGACAGTAGGTGCTATGATGCCCGTTTTACAAAAGAGAAAAAAATAAGGTTCAGAATGCATTAGTCATTTACCCAATGTCACAAAATCGTATTAATTTTTTTATTACATTTCTTTATTTTTGAGAGGCAGAGAGAGACAGAGCATGAGTGGGGGAGGGGCAGAGAGAGAGGGAGACACAGAATCCAAAGCAGGCGTCAGGCCCTGAGCTGTCAGCCCAGAACCCGATGCAGAGCTCAAACCCACAAACCGTGAGATCATGACCTGAGCCGAAGTCGGACACTCAACCGACTGAGCCCCCCAATGTCAAAAAATTTGAATAAGCCACACCAAACTTGGAAAATAAGTCTATAAAATTTAAAGCTTCTAGTCTTTTCACTATTTTATGCTACATCTTACAAATTCTCTTGTTAATTCTGTCACTAACACCTACGGCAGATAAAAACCATTATTCTCAGAACATCAAGTTTACACACTTTGGACACTTTCTCATTTAGAAATCTACAGAGAACACACACCTTTTTCCTCTTTTTGGGCTACGTCTAAGAATATGTCATCAGTAACTAAATATATCTGCCCTGTGTATTTACTTTAATTTGTTCAGAAAGAAACTACATTGTGCTAGTTGACAAGTTAGAAACAAAACATGTTTCATTACCTTATTTTCTAAATTACTCATGAGCTTAAAACATAGCATTAACCATATCCCTGGGTGAAGGAGTCGGTAACTGCATTAAAAAATAAAATAATAAAAATAGGTTTGTACTAGCCCAAGAAACCTAAATGTACCCAAAGATTACAAAGACCAAACAAACAAAAGAAAGCAGCCAGATGCTTTCAACAAAAGAAATGCCCATTTCCCTGCCCTTGGCCCACAGTACCAAAGGTACTTTGGTCAGAAGCTGCCCAACAGGAATGGTACTTATTAGAGAGTAATAATCAACCTAATAAATTCTTCCACACTTGGGAAAGTTTAAGGTGAGAGATAAGAAGCAGAGACACCTAGAATGAACAAGAAAAACCATTCTAGGCCAAGAGAACAAGCCAAAGGCTGCCTTATATCCAAGGCCACAATGTACCCTCACACTAAATCCTTTATCCTTTAATCCTTTTCCAGTAGTCTGAGTGAAATCTCTGTTCCCTGAAACCAAGTAAAATTGGTAAGAATAAGGTGCAGTAACTGATGCACTATTTTATATATGCTGTAGGAGACAGCAATTGGGGAAACATATGAATGTTGCTGGGAAGCATGAAGAAAGAATGGGAGAAGGTAAAGGGTTCCATGGTATTAGACTTGAATAGTGAGTATCAGTAATAAATTTATGATTTGTAAAATACACATCTATATCCTAACTATTTCTATTAAAAGGACCTAGAAACAATGATGACCAGGCAGTATTAAGCACATCTAGTGTCCAGATCTTGATTATGAAATACAAAGCCCCGCTGAAATAAACTAGTACTCCTTAGAGAAATAATTGATTCCAGATCTGGGGCAAGGAAAGCACAAAGTGAGCTTGAAACATCTTGTTAGTCCAGAAAGCAAAGAAATGCTTAAAGATTAATAAGAACGTAGTAAAAAGACACAGAAGTCAGCTTCAAGGAACTCCCACTAGTTCAACTTTGGACAATTCAAGCATCAAAAGAATAGCAATGGCAATGGATTCTAACACACTGAATAAAAAAAGAAAACATAAGTCAACAGTGAAGTTTAAAAACAAAAAAACAGGGAGTGGGGCAGGGGCAACAGGGGACAAAGGAAAGCTATTCTTTACAGAAGAATGCCAGCTAATAAATGAGAAAGAAATTTTTACTATTAGATAATTGAATCAGGCAAGGATCAAGGATCCTAATCATTGGGTAAAAAGCTACTGGGGAAGAGGATATGTACAAACTGCTCACAGATAATGCATTAATTATAAGAGAGAAAAAGTACCCAAAAAGGATATTATTACAATGGAGACCTGGCAGATAACACCTTAATTAAGTGATCAGATTTAATGGGATATACCAGCATGTATCTCCTGATATAATCCAGTAAGAAATACAGCCTATCACCTCTACAACATTTGTGTGAAAAATGTTTAACCTGAATCCAAACATGAGGAAATTATTAAAAAAATAAAATAAAATAAATAAATGAGACTAAAGATATACACTAACCAATACAACATATGATCCTTATTTAGATCTTGGAAGTCCTAAGGAATAGAAAAGAATTAGGTAGCTAAAGGTTGGAGAAATCTAGGAAATAAGATTATAGACAAGTTTCTTAGGGATGAAAATGGTATCACAATTAGGTAACAGAATGTCTTTATTCTGAATACATACATAATTATTTGGGGACAAAGTATCAGGACATATGAATTTAATTTTTAATGATTCAATAAAAATTAAAAATAAGGAGACAGCACACCAAAATGTTAGCAATCAGTAAACCTAGGTGAAGGGTATACACAGTATACATTCTTTCAATTTTTCTACAGATTTTAAGTTTTTCTTTTTTTTTTAATTTTTTTTTCAACGTTTTTTATTTATTTTTGGGACAGAGAGAGACAGAGCATGAACGGGGGAGGGGCAGAGAGAGAGGGAGACACAGAATCGGAAACAGGCTCCAGGCTCTGAGCCATTAGCCCAGAGCCTGATGCGGGGCTCAAACTCACGGACCGCGAGATCGTGACCTGGCTGAAGTCGGACGCTTAACCGACTGCGCCACCCAGGCACCCCAAGTTTTTCAAAATAAAACAATGGAGGGAAAGCAATCTACCCACAAAGAATTCTAACAACCAAAAGAGGTTCAGAGATAGAACACTATGCTTTGAAGAGGAGAAAAATATTTGCAGGGGTGCCTTGGTTGGTTAAGCATCTGACTCGATTTCGGCTCAGGTTATGATCTCATGGTTCATAAGCTCAAGCCCCACATCAGGCTCTGCGATGACAGTGCAGAGCCTGCTTGGGATTCTCTCTCTCTCCCTCTCTCTCTCTCTCTCAAAATAAATAAATAAACTTAAAAAAAAAAAAAAGAAAACCATTTGCAAAAAGAAAAAAGGTTTCTGGTTAGTGTAAACATTAAAAATCTAGCTTATTCTCATTTCAGCAAATACACTGTATTTAAGACCTGCTTTCTAAGCTTCTGCACAGCAAAGGAAACAATCAACAAAACTAAAAGGCAACCAACGGAATGGGAAAAGATATTTGCAAATGACATATTGGACAAAGGGCTAGTCCAAAATCTATAAAGAGCTCACCAAACTCCACACCCGAAAAACAAATAACCCAGTGAAGAAATGGACAGAAATCATGAATAGACACTTCTCTAAAGAAGACATCCAGATGGCCAACAGGCACATGAAAAGATGCTCAACGTCGCTCCTCACCAGGGAAATACAAATCAAAACCACACTCAGATATCACCTCACGCCAGTCAGAGTGGACAAAATGAACAAATCAGGAGACTATAGATACTGGAGAGGATGTGGAGAAATGGGAACCCTCTTGCACTGTTGGTGGGAATGCAAACTGGTGCAGCCGCTCTGGAAAACAGTGTGGAGGTTCCTCAGAAAATTAAAAATAGACCTACCCTATGACCCAGCAATAGCACTGCTAGGAATTTACCCAAGGAATACAGGAGTACTGATGCATAGGGGCACTTGTACCCCAATGTTTATAGCAGCACTCTCAACAATAGCCAAATTATGGAAAGAGCCTACATGTCCATCCACTGATGGATGGATAAAGAAATTGTGGTGTATATACACAACAGAGTACTACATGGCAATGAGAAAGAATGAAATATGGCCTTTTGTAGCAACGTGGATGGAAATGGAGAGTGTTATGCTAAGTGAAATAAGCCATACAGAGAAAGACAGATACCGTATGTTTTCACTCTTAGGTGGATCATGAGAAACTTAACAGGAACCCTTGGGGGAGGGGAAGGAAAAAAAAAAAAAAAGAGAGAGGTTAGAGTGGGAGAGACCCAAAGCATAAGAGACTCTAAAAAACTGAGAACAAACTAAGGGCTGATGGGGTGGGAGGGAGGGGGGAGGTGGGTGATGGGTACTGAAGAGGGCATCTTTTGGGATGAGCACTAGGTGTTGTATGGAAACCAATTTGACAATAAATTTCATATATTTAAAAAGAAAAAAAGGACCTGCTTTCTAAACTTGAACAAATATGCAGTGAAGAATGTACACATTGCCCCTGACACAGAAGTAATAATAAGTAAAATGCCCCCCCCCAAAATTGTATTTATTAAAAGTTCCTTAAGATCCTGTACCAATTCCCTAAAGGTCTTAAAATGAACTATTACATTATAGAGTCTATACTTTAAATGTACAATGAAAAAATAGGAGTTGTAATCTATGAGTATTCTTTGTGACATCTGGCTGAGGTACACATGAGATTGAGAAAAGAGAATGTTTAAAAATCCTAATATAGTCAATGACTGATTTAAGGACAATAATTCAAGCTCTTTCGTTGAAACTGCACAGTGTTTTTGTTGTTGTTTTGTTTTTTAAAATTTTTTTTAAGGTTGATTCATTTTTCAGAGACAGAGCATGAGCGGGGGAGGGGCAGAGAGAGAGAGGGAGACACAAACTCCAAAACATGCTCCAGGCTATGAGCTGTCAGCACAGAGCCCTACGCGGGCCTGAACTCACGGACAGCAAGATCATGACCTGAGCTGAAGTCAGACGCCTAACCGACTGAGCCACCCAGGCGCCCCCCCTTTTTTTTTTAATTTTTTGAAACCGCACAGTGTTTTTAAGGTTTCTAAACTAAACATTTTATTTTAATACAGGCTGTCAACCTGCATTGCAGCAGAAGACTTTAAATAACTTTTCCAAATTTAACTTTCAGTCCTACTAATTACAGCATGATCCTCCACCAAAGAACAGCAAACACCAGCTATTGCCAGACCTCTGCAGACATTACATATACCAAGTAATCTGAAATTCAGAGTTGACATGCAAAATGGAATCATTATGACAGTCTAAAGCCTTTCACTATCTCTTTATATTTCATTTACAATCACATTACTTGTTTCTGATTGAATAGGTCAAATTGAACTAACAGATTACCTCCCCTCTCTGCTGAAAACACATTACACTGACAGTAATTAGATCTGTTTGTAGGATACACCCCAAAAACAAGGAGAAAGGAAAAGAAATGGTTAAAAAAAAAAATTTGGGAGCTAGAAAGCAAACGAACTGGTGGTACCTGAACTAACAGAGAACTGAATCCTAAGCCAGTCCTGAGGAAAGCTGAGAGAACGAACCTGATTCATACCTTGAAACTCCCAAAAACCACACCAGAAATTCATGGTATCAGGTAACCTTGGAAATTACGGTGGAGGTGGGACTTGAAACAGATGGGCAAGGTGTAAGAAGCAGATTTACCTCCCTCAGATGATTTCCCAACCCCCAAAAGGCGAGATGTATCGTCTGGAGAGAGTGAAACAGAGACAGGGTCTCTAATCTGCATGACGAGACACAGATAAGACAGGAGACTAAGTATGAGTTCATATACTAAAAACGAACAGCTTCCAACCATCTCCTGCCCACTCAGTTCCTTCAGCTGGAGTTGAAAGCATTATTCTCTGCGGAATCTGACCAGCCCATGACAGAGGACCTTGAGACACTGATAGCAAGGTTCCCCGCAGCACAATGGCCCAGGCAGATTATTCCACAGTAAAGGCTAAGACTGACAAGTCTATCACACAGCCAGAGCTTCCACAGTCAGCTTTTAAACATGAGTAAGCAGGCAGCCAAGGAAAACTTCTGAGGAAAGCTTTGAATGTTAAAGGAGGGGACTAAAACAAGTAATAGATTTTTAAAAATTAACTTAGAGCAGGGGTGCCTGGGTGGTTCAGTCAGTTGTGTACCCGACTCTCGATTTCGGCTCAGGATGTGATCCCAGGGTCATTGGGTTGAGCGCCATTTGCAACAACACGTATGAACCTTGAGAGCATTATGCCAAGTAAAATAAGGCAGGGAAACACAAATGTATGATCTTACTTATATGTGGAGTCTAAAATAACCTAAGTCGGGGCACCTGGGTGGCTCAGTCAGTTGAGCGTCTGACCTGGACTTCGACTCAGGTCATGATCTCACGGTCCGTGGGTTCGAGGCCCGTGGCGGGCTCTGTGCTGACAGCTCAGAGCCTGGAGCCTGTTTCAGATTCTGTGTCCCCCTCTTTCTCTGCCCCTCCCCCACTCATGCTCTGTCTCTCTCTGTCTCAAAAATAAATAAAAACATTTAAAAAAGAAAAGAAGAAAAGAACCTAACTCAACAGAAACAGACAGTAGACTGAATGGTTGCCAGGGCGTTGAGGAAATGGGGAGATATTGGTCAAAAGGTTACAAATTTTCAATAGAAAAATGAGTAAGCAGCATGGTGGCTATAGCTAATGCTATATTTCATACTTGAAGGTTGCTAAATGAGTAAATTTTAAATGTTGTCATCACAAAAAAGAACATGCTAGGGGCGCCTGGGTGGCGCAGTCGGTTAAGCGTCCGACTTCAGCCAGGTCATGATCTCGCGGTCCGTGAGTTCAAGCCCCGCGTCAGGCTCTGAGCTGATGGCTCAGAGCCTGGAGCCTGTTTCCGATTCTGTGTCTCCCTCTCTCTCTGCCCCTCACCTGTTCATGCTCTGTCTCTCTCCGTCCCAAAAATAAATAAACGTTGAAAAAAAAAAAGAAAAAAAAAAAAGAACATGCTAACTATGTGAACTGAAGGATGTATTAACTAACCTTATTGTGGTAATCACTTCACAATATGTAAATATATCAAATCATCACATTGTATAACTTAAACTTACACAGGGATATATGCCAATTTTATCTCAATAAAGATCGGAGTCAGGGGGAGAATGGAAGTCCATAAAAAATGAATTCTTGGAAAAGAAGAACAGAAACGAAAAATTTCAGTGGAAGGATTGAAAGGTCAAACTGAGGAAATCACTTAGAAACCAAAACAACAGGAATAAACTACAGAAAATAAAAGACACAAGCAGAGGACCTACAAACAATACAACAGGGGAACTTGAGAAAAGGAAATAAAAAAACTTCCCAAAATTCCTTTTGCCTTGTTGCATCTGAGACTGCAAGATGGGTCATCAGAAGCTCTGTTGGGGCCATCCGAGGATATCTGGCCAGGGATCTCGCTCTTACTGTGTCTGCTCAAACTAGCACAATCTGATCCAGAAATACAGCCTCAATATGTACTGCCAGTGTTTCCATCAGTATGTGAAGGACATGGGCTTCTGTAAGGTGGATTAAGTGAATTTCCTTGAATGGGTCTTCTAAGAGATCCACCTGAAGTACAGATATCCAAGATACCTGCCTTAATGCTAACTCATTGTACTTCAAATAAAAATACTTTAATTGTTAAGTACTCTAATGTGAAAAAACAACTTCCCAAAATTAAAGGATGTAAGTCTCCATATTGATGGGACAATCAAGTGTGTAGCTCGATGGATGAAAAGAGACCCACATCACAACATATCATCATGAAATTTTAGCATATTGGAGAAAAAGATCTTGAAATAGTAGTTCTCAGCCTTGGCTGCACATTTGAATTACCTAGGGAGCTTTACCTGCATATTTGAATTACCATGTTTTGGCTCCCGTCCAGAACAACTACCTCAAAATCTCTCATACTAAGATTTGGTTTAAGTTCTCAAATGATTCTAAAGTGCAGCCAGGACTGCGAACCACCATCCTAAATTTGCCCTGAAGCTAAGGAAAAACAGAGAGACAAGGAGGGAGAACAATTTTGAGATTTTTTTAACAGCAATAATGAAAAGTCCAAAAGATAACATGTCAGCACTTTCAAAATTCTGAAGGAAAATTTATTCTGAATCTAGACAGTAGCAATTAAGTGTAAGCACATACCAAAAAATTTTCCAGAACACTGAGGTCTCACAAGATTATGTTCCCTGCATCTTTCCTCAGGATACTACTTACAAAGGTAGTTCACCAAAAGAAGGCTGTAAACCAAGGAAGAGGAAGGAATGGAATGCAGCAAACAAGGAACTAACACAGGGACAGGCAAATGGTATCCCCAGAATGATGGATAAGTGCCCCAGAGATAGAGGGCAACCAATCCAGAATGGATTCCCACAATTCTGTGAGGACAGTAAACAAAAAGATAAAATACCTCATGTATTTGAACGTACTGAGAGAAAATTTTAACAACTGGGGACAATCTGGGGATGGATTTGTGATAAGTCCCTAGAAAACTAAGCAAAGAAGAAAGATAATTATTAACTCCAGAGAACACAAGAAGTTGTACAAGAAAAGAAAAGTCATCATATTTTACTTGGTGCCCTCAGTGTAAATAGCATTTACTAAACAATAATGTGAACACACAACAATGATCTGGACAAAAGAACGACACAACTACACTGGAGGACAGGATTGGGAGTGTGATGTGTCTGATGGCAGAAGAGGGTAGAGTGGGTTAAATGCTCACCCTCCACAGAAAGAATCCAATATACAATGCATACAACAAAAAAACAATAAGGCAATCTAAAAATCTATTATTTAATGATACAATTCAAATTCCAAAACAGACAAAAGTCTACGGTACTTGCCTCTAGGTGCAAACAATAGTTGGGGTGGTGGGCATAAATGGTTATGGAAGGGACTGCTGGTTCTTGTAATAAGTTTTATAGAACTATTTCACTTTTAAATTACAAGAATGATCCATTTAAAAACGGATCCAATAAAAAATAAGACTAAATTATAAAAAACAAAAGCAGTCTATAAGCAAGGTACATCTTCATCTGTCACAACAAAAATAGAACATGTCTATAGACAGCATATTTTTTAAAATAACAATATAAACATTTCATTTTGGAGACATGTAAGTAGCCACCAGAAAAACTAAAACATGATTCCAAATGGCATTTAAGGACAAGGGAAGAAAAGGGAAGAACTCCAGAGCTGAAACTATTCATTTTCATTACAAATCCTTCCGTACTGTTTGATTTTGTAACCATGTGCATATATTATCATGTTTAAATAAAGAATGTATTTAAAAACATATTCCCAAAAAAGGGTTTTTTTTAATAGTTTGCTATACTTACTGAAATTAACTTTAAAAGTTAAGTCTGTTGATACAATTCTAGCTCATTTTTCTAATTGATATATAGTAGTACTCACTGCCCAATTATAAAATCACTTATTTATCCATTATAATATTGACAGGCACTTAGGTTATTTCCAAAGTTTCTCTATTAAAAGCAACAGGGTTTGAAAAAACCTCTTGTATCTACTTGTACACATGCAAGATTTTCATCTGCTCAGTTGTCTTCAGAAATTTTGTCCTGTGTGCCCCCAAAGAATTTTAACTCTTTACACATTTTCTAAAAATTGAACTCCAGACTTCATTCGGATTTCACTAGTTTTTTCATAAAGTCCTCTTTTTGCTCCAGGACCACATCCAGAGTGAAACAATGCATTTTTTTAGTTGTCCCATCTCTCCATCTCAAGGGCTATTTTTCAGTTATACTTGGGAGAAGCTTGTTTAAGGAATGTCAATTGCTACACTTAAGCAAATCATTTTACTGAGACTCTGTTTACTTTTCTGTAAAGTGAAAAAATACCATTACTGAGAAGATCTAATAAAATAATGATACAAAAAGGCCCTTAAAACTTTGTTTTCTATACCAGGAGTATGTATTTGCTTAATATGTATTATTCACAAGCTAGACACGGATCAGAAATGTTCTCCTCTTACAAAACGTTCAGATAAAAATTAAAACTCTCCTGGGGTGCCAGGGTGGCTCAGTTGGTTAAACACCTAATTCAGATTATGATCTCAGGTCATGATCTCACAGTTCGTGAGTTCAAGCTCAACATCGGGCTCTGTGCTGATGGTGCCCAGCCTACTTGGGATTCTCTCTCCCTCTCTCTCTCTCTGCCCCTCCCCTACTTGCATGCATGCTCTCACCATCTCTCTAAAAAAATAAATAAATAAACTTAACAAAAAACTAATACCCTCCTTTTCCCCTAGAACAGGCAACTTCATCTTTGTAACTACATGGAGAAACCAAAGACTCTTGACGTATTCATAAAGGGTTTCTACATATAAAATTGTTGAAAAACTCTTGGGAAAAAGAATCATAGCGATGAGTGAAAAGAAATGACATGAAACTTACTAAGTGTTCTAATCTTAAGGACATGTCACATAATAAACCTTAAGGGAGAAACTAAAGCTGATTCCTAATTTCGTTTTTTTTTTTTTTTTAATGTCTTTATTTTTGTTTTTGAGAGAGAGCGAGAGAGCAAGCAAGCGAGCACGAGCAGGGGAGGGGCAGACAGAGAAGGAGACACAGAATCCGAGGCAGGCTGTAGGCTCTGAGCTGTTACACAGAGCCTGACGGACCCAGGGCTCGAACTCACAAATGGTGAGATCATGACCTGAGCCTAAGTCAGATGCTTAACCGACTAAACCACCCAGGCACCCTGCTGATTTCTACTTTCTTAACACTACTCTCAGTTTTACTTATTGTGTTTTCATTAATCTGTTTATATTTTATATTTAAGGAATAATCAGAAGACAGGTTTGAAAACAGCATTCTAAGTACAATGAATCATGACATGAACTCAATGACATTATAATGAGAAATATAAGGATTACATTTCCTGATGTCCATAGACTATGAGCAAAGAGGTTCTTAAATTTATGGATTCAAGTACCATTTGTCTTAAAACTCTTGGGAAAAGATATTTAAATAAATCATTTAAATTTGGTAAGAGGAACAAATTCAGCAAATATCACTTAAACAAAGTAGAGGCATGTAAGATTTTGATAAATATTTTTGTTTGGACTTTAATACCACTAGATTTTTGACAAACTCAGAACATCCTAGTAACACTCAACCACTGAAAAATATACCAAATATTGACTCTTCACTGCTAGCCAGACCCTAAGGACCTCAAGACAAAGACATCTTTTAGGACACACATGAGCTCATGGGAACATACTAACTTATCTCAGATAGCACATTGCTCTACTTTTTAGGAGCAAGACCTTTCCCTTGCTCTACACACATAACACCCATTGATATCCATGGGAGCCTGATGCAGGGAAAGAGCACCATGTGGCCTCTTCTAAAGAAAAAAATTTATGTCTGCTTTTGAATGCTGTTTGCAACCTGGCCTCCAGCCAAGCCAATATAAACATCACCATTCATGGAGTATTGGATATTTCCTTGTCTTCAGTGAATTCCAGACTTTTGAAAAGGTCAAAATTCAATTTGAAAAGAGGAAAATCATTATACTTAGGAAGGTCCAAGGCATAGTAAGAATATCATACAGTACAATACTGGCAAATGATCCAAAATACTGTAGCTGACATGAAAATCTATGCAATAATAGCTGCCATTTGGGGGTGTTTTTACTATGTGCTAAGCCCTAAGCTAATTGCTTTACATACGTCATCTCATTTCATCCTCAAAAACTCCTGTAAATGGATATTATCCATATTTTGCAGGTAAGAAAAGTAAAACTTAGGTACACTGGCAGAGCAAGGTCATAAAACCCTTGAGCTCTTAAAATACTATGGCATCTTTACCACTGACTTTAAAACATGGACAATGACATTAACTATTTGGAAATAGCCTATTCCTTTGGAAATTACTTTTAAAATTCATCCTATAATCTTAGTTGATACCTTGCTTTGCTTTCTAAAGGAGGCTTTTTAAAAATTTCCTCAATCTCTATAATAGCAACACTACTGCTTAAATATACCTTCAGTCTCTTAAGTGTTCAGGAGACTGCAAAATATAATAAAGGATGTATAAGATAGTCTTAGACTGAATCTGAGTGCTACCATCTTTTATTTAAATTCATCACTGCCATTTTCTTTTGATATAATTATTGAATCTCCACCAACCATTTTCCTGACAACCAGAGGCAGAACTCCCTTTCCCATCAGAAAGCTATGAGAAGAGAATCCATCTCATACAGCCCCTAATATGGATCTTACAAGCAGGCAGACCAAGCTGGCCATCAAGTCCACATTCCTTCTAACACAGCAAGTGCTCAAACATTGTTTAACAGTATTCCAAGATGTCACCCTCCTATTAAAGTTTTAAGACAACTCCCTAGCATGCAGTGCCACAGGAATTTCTGTGGTTCATGGGGAATCTGGACAACAAAGATACAATTTCTTTGTAACCGACTCTCCTAAAGTGGGGATCATGGTGTAGGAAACAAGGCAAGGTTTTCCCATCACATGAACACAAAGGGCTGAAGCCAAGGGCCGTGATCCCATTTCACGGAATCTCCTAAAGTCTTGAGTATCTAACACACGACCAAATTCAATCTTCAAGTTATTACAATTAAGTTGTTTTCTTCAGTGCATGAATCTGAACATCTTTAAATTAGATTTCATTCATGAAATCAAGTTATCAAGACACAGGCTACACTAATATATGTATACTCAGTAATTAAGTAGCAAAACATGCCAAGGGCCCTAACTATAATTATTTTTTATCTTAAAGATTAAATGGATGGTAACCAGATATAGATCATCTGTGACTCTGCAATATGAAGGATTTAGAAAATTTCCAAATTCTCAACATCAGGTTATTGCAATTACTTTCAAATTCAGTTCTGCAAAAATGGGTCATTAAACAACATGAAAAATAAATGTTAAAAAAAAATACTTTAAGGTAGTTTTGGCCCTAGTTACACAGAAAACAGAGATAAGTGTTTTGGCAGCACTGAAATTTCTCATTAATATACCAATTTAAAAACAAGATACATGAAATATTGTATTGCTTACTCCAAAAAAATCCCAATATCCTGGGGCTTTAAAATATATTATCAGTGTCTCCTGACAATTAAAATTTGAGAAAGTTAAATACTTATTTCCCTGAAACCCACTGCAATAGTACATTTCTCAAGAAACATTAACACGGAAGGCATAGTACCTAATGACCACACTGAAGTAACTCCAGTAAATACATTTTCACAAAGGAGAGGATCATAACTGTATTAAACCAAATACAGACCCTCTACAGATCTTATTAGAGCAAGCCTTTTAATCTAATGATAATAATTATCAGTAGACCCTGACAAATAAAAATACTTTTTCCCCATGCCTGATTCATAACTAGTAGAATAAACAACTTTTGCTACTATATTTTTGCAGGTAAAATTAAATTTTGGTTTCTACCTTAATGTTCTCTATATTCCCGTTTTACTTCTTATCTGTGCACTAATTTTCCCAGCAATATTTAATGTTAATTTTTTTCCAAGTTTTGTGATCCTAAAAATCTTTATGATCTTGGGTTAGGCAAAAACTTCTTAAATAGGACATCAAAAGCATGAACCATACAAGAAAAAAAAAAAAAAAAAAAAACAGAAAAAGTGGATTTCATCAAAATAAAAAAAGTTTGCTCTTCAAAATGGTCTATGTCATCCCCACTTCCATATACACCATGGCTTTTCCTGTAGCTTTTCTCCGGGGAGAGGGGGAATGCACTAGTCTTCGATCTAGCAAGAATATCCAATCCACTTGGCAACTGCATTCTTTTCACTGGATGTTAATAAACTGACATCCTGGTTTATACATCAGTGTCCTGAGAGTGCATTTACCTGGAACGGGTCAGTCTTCCTGAGTGGAGACAAGGCTGTAGTCTCTACACCTAAAAAACTAAAACCCGGGGCGCCTGAGTGGCTCAATCGGTTAAGTGTCCGACTTTGGCTCAGGTCACTATCTCACTGTCCGTGAGTTCGAGCCCCGCGTCAGGCTCTGTGCTGACTGCTCAGAGCCTGAAGCCTGTTTCAGATTCTGTGTCTCCCTCTCTCTCTGACCCTCTCCCGTTCACACTCTGTCTCTTTCTGTCTCAAAAATAAATAAACGTTAAAAAAAAAATTAAAAAAAAAAAAAAACTAAAACCCAAATCCTGGGCTACAACAACTTCACCCAAGTAACACCCCAATGACTGCCAAACTACCCATTCAAACCCCAGTAAAGTCTCCTATCTATTTTTTATCTATAATGAACAGTACTTTTGCAAGCTGGTGCTCTAAGAAATCAATTGAAAATTCCTACACTGATTTTTCCCCCCAAAGATACATTTTGCTTCAGTCTACTGAAATGGTTAATTTTAAATACATTTTAAAATTATTATCATTTTTAATTTTAGAGAGAGCACAAGTGAGAGGGGCAGAGAGAGAATCTCAAGCAGGCTCCACACTCAACATGGAGCCCAATGCAGGGCTCAATCCCATGACCCTGGGATCATGACCTGAGCTGAAATCAAGAGGTTAAGCCACCCAGGCATCCCAACTCTTTTTTAAATTACTTCACATTTACAGAAAAGTTGCAAAAATAATAAAAGAATTTCTGTATACTCACATTCCCCTAAGTGTTAACATTTTACCATATTTTCTTTGTCTCCTCCTATCTATATCTATACCTATCTACCTAATCTACATCTATATATACACGTGTGTATGTGTGTGTATAAAATTTTTAAACCATTTGAGAGGAAGTTACAGGCATGATTTCCCCTTACTCTTAAATACGTCAGTGTCAATATCCTAAGAACAAAGATATGTAATAGTTGACTTTGATGCTAAATGCTCCAGCAAGTCTGAGAACAAAAAGAACAAAGAGAAATGAACAGTTTGAAATAAAAACAAAGAAAACCAGAGTCATAAGTTACCAAAATCTGATATAGTTGAGGAAAAAAAAAAAACCCTTACAATGCAGGTTTGCCATTATCATATAGGATAATGGACAAGATAAGTCCATTAATAATGGACAAGTAGGGAAAAAAATGGCCCACCATTTACCTAATATCTTGTGATCATTTCCTAAATTAAATAATGAAATTATACACAACTGCATCTAACCAGCATTTGTTTAACATAGAAAACTATGGACTATGGACTAGTGGTTACGAGAATCAGCATGAAACATCATTCTATTTATTAATGCTACTCTAATTAAGCTCATTTCACATAACTAGTAAAAAAAAAAATTCTACAGTACATTTTCCCTTAGTATGCTTCATTTGAGAGGTTTGAAAAAAAAGAACCACTGATATTTTTACAATTAGCAGATGGAGCACAATCTAATAATAGAAACTGGACATTTTCTACCACCTGCTGGTAGTCTGTGTTTATTAGTCAGTGATAAGGATTTCGGTAATTTCTGAATAATGGTTAGTAGGCAAATTTGTTGCATGAGGCCTAACATGAAGCAGATGCCAGACTGCAATGTGGATCCCATGGCGCTGTGTAGCCTTCTGTATTGCCCACCATCCTCTGTGGCTGCCTGTGATGTCAAATCACTCAGCATCTGATGGCAAAGGAACAGCTGGGAGGCAGGAGTGTGTGAGGACTACCCACGCTATTGGCCCAAATCTCCGCACCCTCTCTTGAAAGGCACTAATCCTGCTTTTGCCCCCTAGATTTGCTCCTTTATGCTCTCCTTTAAGCTCCATGATACGATCCCACCCCAAATTCCCTCAATCTCTCCTCCTCCAAGTCAGTCCCATCAGTCACAAGTATTCCTGGAATGGGGCTGGCGTCAGGGAACAAACCTCAACTGCCCCTCCCTGAGTGAAGCGTAACTTCTGGATGGCTCCATGCATCTTTTCCCATGGAGGTCTGAGGGTGCAGTCTGAAAGGAGTCTAGGGATCTTTCAATTCTATATTAAACAAACCTGTTGCACAACCTAGCCATTTGGGTGGTAGCACAAATTAAATTTTAAAATATTGCCCCCCTTTAATTAATTTATTATGTAATAAAACATCAGAAACCCAACAAACTAGAGCTTCCAGTATACTATCTTCATAGCTCTACTTGAAAGAAAAATTGCAGGGGTGCCTGGGTGGCTCAGTCAGTTAAGCATCCGACTTCGGCTCAGGTGATGATCTCACGGTTTGTGAATTCAAGTCCCGTGTCGGACTCTGTGCTGACAGCTCAGAGCCTGGAGCCTGCTTCGGATTCTGTGTCTCCCTCTCTCTCTGCCCCTCTCCCACTCACACTCTGTCTCTCTCTCCCAAAAGTAAGCATTAAAAATTTTTAAAAGAAAGAAAGAAAAAATGCAAATAATTAAAATATAAATTGACTGTTGGTTGGTGTCAGCACACAGTTAACACAACCTCCCATCTTCCACTTGGACAGCTGGTAAAATCACAGTAAATGTTCCCACTGCTGACTCACTCGGTGGCAGATTCTGAAAGCCTCAGTTAGGTCTACCACCCTGAACTAAGACTAGAAAAGAGACAGATTTTAGATAGACTTTCAATTCCAAGAGTTTAACTTTTAAAAATCTTTTTTCCAGGGGCACCTGGATGGCTCAGTCGGGTAAGTGTCTGACTTCGGCTCAGGT
The DNA here is from genome assembly GCF_018350175.1 of Felis catus. NCBI lineage: Eukaryota > Metazoa > Chordata > Mammalia > Carnivora > Felidae > Felis > Felis catus. Next base: position 53,953,228 of record NC_058372.1, read on the forward strand.
CATGATCCCACAGTTCAAGAGTTCTAGCCCCACGTCAAGCTCTGTGCTGACAGCTCTGTGGAGCCTGCTTCAGATTCTGTGTCTCCCTCTCTCTCTGCCTCTCCCCTGCTCACACTCTGTCTCTCTTTCTCTCTCAAAAATAAATTTAAAAAATTTTTTTTAATTTTTAAAATCTTTTTTTTGCTTCCTTTTCACATAACAAATTTCATGAACCATTAAATTTTGCAATTTTTTAGGAATTTAAAATATACCATTTTTATTTGTCAATATTAATTTACTTTTGTATGTGTGTCTCCCAGTTGTACTTAATGTTAGGTTGAAGAAAATAAAAGAATGACAACCTATATATTCAGTAAGCAGCTAAAATGTGTATGTCTGCTAAAAACATATGTAATATTAACATCATATTTCTATGCAACATGATTTTGCCCACCAGACACTGTGGCATCTTATTAGTAACAGATTATAATGCCAGTTATTCATAATTATGCAACTCTAAACATCCTAATTTGCATTCAGTGATGGGTAAATGCTTGTGTGGTCTATGTAAAAAATTATTTTCCTATCTTTTAAGAACCTAATCATTTGTAATCCCCGTTCAGAAATATATGATCATTGCATATAATATTAAAGCAGTAAAGAACATTAAAGTAACTTAGTACAGGGGCAGCACCTGAATGGCTCAGTCAGTTAAGCGCCAGACTTCAGCTCAGGTCATGAACTCAAGGTCGCTGAGTTCAAGCCTCGTGCCAGGCTCTGTGCTGACAGCTCAGAGCCTGCTTCAGATTCTGTGTCTCCCTCTCTCTCGGTCCCCCACCTCCACCCCATCCCCTCCCCATGCTCACACTCTCTCTCTCCTTCAAAAATAAGTAAACATTAAAAAAATTTTTTTTAATAAAAACAAAAGTAACAAGAAAATCCACTCACCAGATATGCTAAACTACCACAACAACAACAACAAAAAGTTAAGAGATTTACCCAAGGTCTTACAGTGAAGAAATAGCCATTTCAGGTCAACTCCAAGTACTTCCTGACCCCACGTTTCATTCCTACTGCTACATCATATTGTCTTCATTAGAAAGTATAAGGACACAGGCCCCCCTCAGGCTGGAAAGCCTCAGCTTTACAAGGGACCCGGTCCAGACCTCCCCTGCAGCTGCTGGGGGCAGCGCTGTCATCGTGGGGGAAAGCCCCAACCTGGGGGATAAGCAGGAAGTATTAGGCCCCTGGTGGGGTATAAAACAGGAAGCCAAATCTTAGCTGACCCAAGGGAGGGATCCAGAGAAAAGCCAGCTCTTCTCCCCATGCTATATCCAGGTGTTTGATTTTTCTGAAAGGAACTAGGGGATGTACTCTTCCCACAGAAACCACAGGATGTTGTAAACCCAAAGACACCTTGGCTTCCTAGAGTATCAATTAAGGAAACATGCTATGTGGTACTGAAACCCTATCTAAAAAGAAACTCTGAAACAAATCCACTTGTTAATTAGATACTGACTGTTGTTCATTTTAAATGGGGGGGGAGGGGTGTTCTACAAGCTGATAATGAAACTGTGTGTCAACTTCATTTTCCCTTTTGCCAGGTAAACATAGTAAGTGACCTGATCTTTCTCTTTTTGGACAAGTCAGAATCTGAGATGTCAATGTCAAGGCTGTGCTGAAAACAGAAGAAAACATTCACTTGTCTACAAATGGATGCGATGAGGAACATGAACTCCTGGGTAGGCAAACAACAAACATGCTGCACTGCTTAATGATTAGGGCAAATGACTGAAGTCTAACAAAAATTCTCAGCAGATGTGGGAGGCATATCTTTTTAACAGTTTATTTAATTTTAAATTAGGCTTTTCAACTGCTTGTTTGAAACTACTTCTAGTCTTTTAAAAATTTACTTTTTTAATGTTTTACCTGCTTAAGAAAAAGATCATAACTAATCCTAATTAAGATGAGAATTTACCAATAAGCCTAATTAAATTTTTTTCAGAAAAAAAGTCTAAAAAGTAGAAGAAAATGTAAACTTGAAACATAAACTGCATTCCACAAAAGGAGAAAATATACTGAGGTAGGCCCTATAAAACGCAAAATTTTTCAAAGGGCAAATCTAAACTAATATCTACTTGTCAAAAAACAACTTTTAATATTCTAAAACACTTATGCTAAATAAAGTGGATTAATGTTTTAAATATGACAAATTATCAAAAACTCAAATTCTGCCTTTAACAGTGAATTGAAAGAATCACATGTTTATCTTCAAACCTGAGAATAACAGATATTTACAGAAGCCTTGCTATAACTATACTCATTCAAGCCACTCATGTAAGAAACAAATATTTTTAAAATTCTGTTTTAATATATTTAATTCTTATGCTACTTAATATATTTGCCTAAATGAACTACAAATACTAAAAAAATTCCAGTTCTTTTATCCTCTATCAACCAATCTTTTACCAGATTACAAGTAGAATAAATGAAATAAGTATCTTTCACTACTCATTTTTAAAAACTACTGAACCTAGAGGAACCTGGGTGGCTCAGTTGGTTAAGCATCCAACTCTGGATTTCAAGTCATGATCTCACGGTTTGTGAGTTCCCGCCCCGCATCAACTCTGTGCTGACAGCACAGAACCTGCTTGTGATTCTCACTCTCCCTCTCTCTCTGCCCCTCCCCCCCTCCTCTCTCTCTCAAAATAAAAATAAACTTAAAAAAAATCACTGAGCATAAACATGCTTTTTGTATCAATTCAAAATAAGTTGATTCCCAAAGAGAAAATGATTTAAGAATATGAATGCAGTAACTGCGATGGTACCAACACAAATGAAATTACTCATTATTATGTATTATACAAATGAATAGGTTTATATAGGGAGAGTATGCTTCTATAGGACTTCATTTTTAAAGTATAATATTCAAGTATGTGAAAAATGAGCAAAGAAAATAAGCTATTTTATTTTTATTATTACACAAGGTTTTTCTATATGAAATATGATGTTGTGTCTCACTAAAAAAATAAAAAGCAAAAAGCACTCTTTGATCAAAATCCTTCCACAAATCGAAGGATTGAGAGAATGACAGAATGCTTCTATTTGGGGATGTCAGTGAATTAAAAATCAGCAGAGACCATCCTGGTGACAGAAATAGCACCTGCTGCTAACAGTCCTTCAGAGCAGGATTTGACCTCCTATTAAGTCTATGACAGACCAAAGAAAACACTTAATTGAAGCCTATCTCTTCAACCCTGTTTGCAACACAGCAGTTTTCTCCAACAACATTTGTCACAACAATAGTTACAGCTGTGCTTTCAGAGAAAGAAAACCTAATTGCACTGTACAATAGAAATATCAAAAAATTCTCTTAAGACATTTGCCAGCTGAGGACAGGACTGGACTCCAAAGCTGATTCTAGAAATATATTTTGGTCAAGGTGTCTCATGATATTTTAGAAGTATAATTGCTCAATCAAAATATTATTGAACAAAAATAGTCAGAGGCAAAGCACATGCTAAAGGGTTTTACTATTTGTTCACTGGTACATTCTCCATGTACGTTGCAAAGATGATCTGAAGTTACTTGTAAGATTACAGCCAGATACCATAAATGAGAAATGGGACTGTGGTAAAGACAGCGTAGTGCAGGTGGGAGATGACAAGTACAGACTCCATAGGCAAAGAGCCTGCACTGGAATCACAGCCCTGCTGCTCACTACAATTCCTGTGTCATCTCGGGTAAGTCACTTACCCTCTCTGTGCACCCATCTCCTCATCTGTAAAATGAGTTCCTGGGGCCGTTATGTGGATTAACTTAACATTCATAAAGCATTTACAACAGTACCTGGCCAGTAAAGAATTGCGTAGAAATGCTGGCGTAAAAGGGAGAGGTGGGGAGGAGAATAAGGTAGAATAGAAAATGTATCCACAAATAAGGCCAATGCACACAGCCCCTTATAACATATATGACTTGTTTTTATCTTAGCCATAGTTTTACCCATTACACCAAGGTATAAAAATTCAAAGCTAAAATTGGTGTGTTTAATACTCATTACATTTTCACAGGACAAGACATCTTTAGTAGATGGTGTCTATGCTGGCCAAATTAATTAAGCACGGTATTTACCCGGCATGAGTTTGCCAAAGAAGTTTGACCAATTCAGGAAATTTTTATAGCACAGTGGAAGTGTTCCACTTTGAGAACTGCGTGAAAGGTCTGTGCATGTGCCTTTAAAAACGATCACCACAAAGGGGAGAAGATACCTCTGAAGCCTAAATCCCAGCACCTCTGCTCTCCCAAATTTGGAGCTTGAGGCCATTTCAGAGGACAACAGGAGTGCAAATGAGGTTAAACTAAACAGCTAATCCTGAAAGTTAATTACAAAATATTGTAAACATCTGATTTCCCACTTTTTCCAATTTAAACACTTCAACCAATGATGGTTCGATTATATTTCACTAAAAAAAAACTCTGCAAAATTATATAAAATGTAGTATAATCTACTCTTACAAATATCTGCTAAATCTAGATAGATACGGACATTTAGGCCACAGTGATTATTCCATATAATTTAGGTATTTGATAATAAAACAGTGGAGGTTTATGGCCACATTCCCCGGCTCTGAACAAAGTTAAGACTGAATAATTTATTTAACTTTCCTTTCTTCCTCTGCTTTACATAAGAACTTAGGGGTTTCTAACAATAAAATGTCTATACAAGGAATCCCAGCGTTTTGACCAAAGGACAACTTTAAGGTAGGAAAATAAATAACACAAAGGAATGTGCCCCCAATCTCATTAACGTCACAGTCCCACCCCTCTCTCCCTGACTGCTGGCTTAGTTCCAGTTTTATACCCCTATTTAATGAATTCGGTTCCATAGCATGAGATGAACCCAAAGTCACAGGGTGTAAGGTGTTAATGAACTGACAAAAACTTACAAACCTTGGGAAACTGCTTACCTGGTATTTTTCAGCTTCCTGTAAAAATCAACCTAATGCAAAAAGTCATTTGATACTCCCTCAGAAGAACAGGGAGACCTGTGTTTCTACAGCTCCTTTATTATACATGTCCCACTTTCAAGGAGAGGAGGCTGCACCATTTATAGACTCAGGCAAGTACACAGAGTTAGCCAGGCACCCAAGAGCTATGGCATGTGCAAGGAAACTTATCTTCGTCCCTCAAGTATTATTATAGGCCTATGGTTCAACTGCATAGCAATGGCACTCTACTGTAATTGCTCTGCTTGCTCATTATAAGCATCCCGGCAGATTATTAACAGACCTTATCTATGAAAAAACAGTACGAAAGGAATCCCCTATTCTCTTGCAGGGCTGTGGTGGTGACAGTAAGCAGGAAACACTCAATGAGGCTCAAAGGTCCAAGCCTGATCAATCTATGCCTCCCTTAATTTCAAATTTCATATATTTTAAATAGAAAGAGAAACTTTTTTTTTAAGTTTATTTATTTATTTTTGAGGGGTGGGAGACAGGCAGATAGAGAACAGGACAGAGAATCCCAAGCAGGCTCCACACTGTTAGCGCAGAGCCCAAGGCAGGGCTGGATCCATGAACCATGAGATCATGACCTGAGCTGAAATCAAGAGCTGGACGCTTAACCGACTGAGCCACCCAGGCGCCCAAGAAACTTTTTAAGGTTTATTCATTTTGGGGAGACAGAAAGGGCGGGGGGGCAGAGAGAGGGAGACACAGAATCCGAAGCAGGCTCCAACCTGTCAGCACAGACTCTGACTCAGGGCTCGAACTCAAGAACCATTAGATCATGATCTGAGCTGAAGTCAGACGCTGAACGGACTGAGCCACCCAGGCGCTCTGGAAGCTGTTGTAACCAGACACTTCTTTTTTTGCTTTTTTTATATACTCTCCAAGGTCTTTACACTATATATACAGTGTAGCTTGTCAGAAATAATGTTCATATAAAATTTTTTTAATTCTGTCCTACCAAGATCTTTGTGGTCTCTGCTTACTTCTAATTCCACACTGTTCTAAAAACCAAGTACAAATTCAGCCTTGTGAGATCCTGTGCAGAGAACTCATCACCAAGCAATGTCTGGACTTCTGACCCATGGAAATTGAGACAAAAAATGGGTGTTGTTTTAAGCCACTTGAAAAAAAAAAAAGGAATTAAATAGATACTGAAAAACAATGAGAAAACAGAAGAAGAAGAAGACGAAGAAGATGAAGAAGAAGAAGAAGAAGAGGAGGAGGAGGAGGAGGAGGAGGAGGAGGAGGAGGAGGAAGAGGAGGAGGAGGAAGCAGCAGCAGCAGCAGCCGCCGCCGCCGCCGCCGCCGCCTAAAAAGTACTTATAAGAAAATTTCAAAGAGGACTATTACTTTTCACTTTGGCATCTCCCTTTCTAAAGATATTGCTCTTCAGGTAACCTTACTGATCTAATCATTTCCTTGGATGAAGAATTTATTTTTAAAGGCAACTTCACAGTTTAAACCAACTGAGAAAACAGCATAGCCTTTCCAAGTGAATCTAAGGGACATTTGATTTGATTTTTCTTTTCAGAAGAAAACAAATTATATTGTTTATATTGTAGGTTGGATATCCGAAAAACAATTTGAGAAAATGAGACTTTTGATGAAGTACTGTGAGATAAACATTCGGTTTTATTTTTTTTTCAATAGCAATAGTATTTTATTACTAACCTCTATGGCAAGAAATGAAGTCATATTTCCTTTGACTATTTGCCCCCATTCTTACTCAAAACAGCATAATACAAATTAGCCAAACTTACCATATTTTATTTTTTATTAAATATTTTTGTGTTAAAGGTAATCATGATGATTTTTCTAAAGGTTAGTGGACATCACCTCTGGTCTCCATTATGATCAACTAATATAGGAAAAGTTATGCTATCTGGTATTTTACCAGAAACTTCTAAAACTTTCTGTGGCAGGCAGAATAAAAGTCCCCCCTAATCTTGCAGAACCTGTAAATACCTTACTTTACATGGCAAAAGGGACAGTGCCATTGTGATTAAATTAAGGATCCTAAGGTAAAGAGACCATCCTGGACCATCCAGCTAGGCCCAATATAATCACAAGAGTCTTCGTAAGAAGAAAGCAGGAAGATCAGAGTAAGAGAAGATGTGACAAAGAAACAGAAGTGTAAGTGATGTGGCCATGAGCCACAGAATGAGGGCACTTTCTAGAAGCCAGAAAAGGCAAGGAAACAGATTCTCTCCCCTACAACATCTAGAAGAACAGTTTTGCTGACAGTCTGATTTTAACCTCTAAGACCTATTTTGGACTTCTGACCTCTAGAACTGTAGGATACCAAATCTGTATTACTTAAGCTAGTACATTTGTGATGGTATATTATAGAGCAGAAGGAAACTAATACAACTTCCTTCCAGGGCAAATTGTCATTTTTTTTTTAATAACAAGAATCATGCTATTATGAAAGGAAGGGCCAGAGGAAGGAAAGAGGAGGAGAGCAAGGTTTCTGCCTCCTAAAGGTTCAGCAAAGGACACATTAACATGAATGTTTTTATCTTTTAACGTATCATTCTGTGGCACCACGAGAAGTCACAAGACAAACCAAATGGGGCAAGAGTCATTAACCTTTTCACTATTAAATACCCTTTTTACTTCAGCTTGTGCCCCACCCTTCATGAGTCCCATGAAGAGAGTGTCATCTCCCAAATGAACTACATTTAACAAATAATTTTCCTTTTTAATTTGATATACTGTACTGTCAAGCAGATATGGTGATCAACCTAAAAACTCAGAGTAAATTAATATAACTCTGCCAAAAACAAAGCAACCTGATAATCTGGCCAACCTTATTTGGGATGTTTCTGGAATACAGAGAAGGGTCCTAATCCCAAGGGTTTCAAGTACTCTGATGTATAACCACCTACACAGAGCAATATCACCACCTTTTAGTGAATTGCACATTTTCTAAAGGAACCAGTTCTCCACCACCTCCCCCAATCTTTTTCCAGCTGCTGAATAAAAGAAAGCTTTTACTTTAATGATAATACATGTACACACTTAGCACTGGATCTGACCCTGGGTCATCATCCAATTAATATTTGTCTCTTTTCCTCTTCTACTCCCCCCCCCTATTGCCTTTTCCATCTTCAGAATGATATACTACAGCAAATCCTAGATAACATGTATATCAACACAACAAAAACATTTCGTTCAAACCAATTCAGAAGTCTCACATTCCTAATCTCCAGAATTCATCTGTCAGCACCAAAAACGTTATTCTGATATGCTTCATCATTCCTGAAAATAATTCACAACATCCACCAGAAGTACAAGTGAGCTCTGAAATGGCCAAAACAACATTGACCAGAGAGAAGGAAGAGATGGACAACTGGGGAAAACCGCAGAGTGAAGCATTAGTCACTTAACCGTCCAGGGGAGACTGTACATTCGTCAAAAAGGTCTTCAGAAAAACAGCTCAATGAAGTAACACATTACTACTTCTAACTTAAAGGTTCTAGGAATTATACAGCAATTTCTTATAATTCCACTATGTCTCATAAATTTAGGAGTATCAGTTTTACTTACTGAAATTATATAAGACAGCATATATTGATTCTTAATTATAATTAAGGAAAAAATAATTTATTGGGCCTCTTCATCCTTATTTGAACTTAGGGTTTTGTAATAATGTCTCTAACAATATAATCAGAAGTGCCTTTTTAAAAAATGTCAATTCTTTAAGGCAACATTAGGAAATAGCTTTATATATGCAAAAGGTCAAGAAATCTTTATATGTGCTTCATTAAGACATGTCAAAAATTAACAGGTGCTAAAATAGTATTTATGGAGCCCCGCTGTGTGTCAGGCACTCTGCAAGGGTTGGGTTACTATTGTGATGAACAAAATAGATACTGTCCTTGCCTTCAATGTTTACAAGCCATTGTTAGTCTTTATGAACTGCCCATTGAAGTCTCTGGTCTGTTTTTCCGCTGAAAAGAGTATCTCTTTTCTTGTTGATGTAAATAAACATATTTATTTATATAAACATACCATATAGTAAGGATAGTAGTACTTTGTCATAAATAAAAATGCAAATAAAATCTAAGCAATTAAACAAGTCAAAAGATAATTCTGAAGCATGAGTAATTTACTTAAAATTTATCATACCTACTACTGCCTCACATTCAAGAATATCTTTACACTTGGGGCACCTGAGTGGCTCAGTCAGGTAAGCATCCAACTCTTGGTTTCAGCTCAGGTCATGATCTCCCAGTTCGTGAGTCTGCACCCCACATGGGCCTCCACACTAACAGTGCAGAGCCTGCTTGGGATTTCCTCTCACCCCCGCTGGTTCATGCACTCTGTCTCTCAAGATAAATAAAACTTAAAAAAAAAAAAAAAAGAGTATCTTTATTCTCAAGAGATAGTTTGCAAGATGGTTAAGAGCACAGGCTTTTGAGACAGGTGGCCTAGTTTTAAATCCCAGCTCTGCCACTTTTGCCAACTTCTATTTGGGCATGTTATTTGACCTCTATCTGCCTCAACTTTACTGCAAAATGGAGATAATTCAAGCACCTAATTCATATGCTTACTTTGAGGCTGATGTAATGCACAAAAAACACTTAGACTATGCCCAGCAGATATGTGCTCACTAAGTATTACCTATTTTCAGTAGTATATTAGTGCCAACTCATAACAGCTTGAGTAAGAGCTGACTGTTGAATTTTCAGGATTTTGTTAGCCAATTTTTAAATATAGACTTCATTAAAAATTAAATTACATAAAGCTACACTTAAACTACATTTGAATAAACTACATTAACAAAAAATAAATTAAAAAATAATAAATATTCAGGGGCGCCTGGGTGGCGCAGTCGGTTAAGCGTCCGACTTCAGCCAGGTCACGATCTCGCGGTCCGCGAGTTCGAGCCCCGCGTCAGGCTCTGGGCTGATGGCTCAGAGCCTGGAGCCTGTTTCCGATTCTGTGTCTCCCTCTCTCTCTGCCCCTCCCCCGTTCATGCTCTGTCTCTCTCTGTCCCAAAAATAAATAAACGTTGGGAAAAAAAATTTAAAAAAAAAATAATAAATATTCAAAACTCATCACTAATTGACTACATGTTACTATTATCTATGATCTTGCACTCATTTCCATCTATTGCATCCACCATACGTAGCGTGTTACCACGCAGCTCTTTTCAATCTGTGGTGTCACTGGGGGCAGTCAGTGGTGTCAACTAGGTAGCTTGAAATCGACCACGGTCAAAGTATTTATACTATAGACAAGAGCAAATGCTATAAATCAAGTCTTTTTTTTTAACTGGTTGTCAAATATTTATCAGTACACCACTGCCTGTTATTCGAGCCATTATTATAAGTCATCTTTAATTTCTTTTTCACAGGAAAAAAAGGGTGACAGATCAAAATGTTAGTTATCACTAGTCTATTTCTTATCCCTGTTGGTACTATGTATGCAAACTTGATTGCCAAGCTCAGGTTCCTTTTCAAAACTGTGTCCCTAAAGGACCACATACCTTTGTCTCTAACTGCACCAGACAGGGCCTCGCTTTTTCTGTCTACCAAAGCAAGAGAGATTCAGTATTCTTTAAAAATAACAAGTCTAATCTGCCATGATTCACTACGAAGGCCACCTTAAGGAGATAAAAGTTAAGTGCCAAACTGTCATCAGATATAGTCCACACATCTCTTAAAATTGTTTTGACCTTCTGACATTACTTAGCAACTCAAGTCAATATCAACAAGCCCACAGTCAGTCTAACTGAAACACAAATATTAACTTTCAAACTAACAGTCAAGTACTCAACTGCCCATTTCATGTCATATGTTAGGCCCTAATGCGATAAATACACACATAATGTGTTCAAAGAGACCAACTAAATGTTTCAATTTATGTTAAAAGTGTGGCAATGTTTACAGAATGGAGCTTGCCAAGGAAACAGGTTGGCTGGGCCCTTGAGACTTACCCTACTTGGTCAGGACCAGAGAGAAGGGGAAGTACAGCACATGCATCTATCTGGGTGCTTAAGTAGCACAATGACTCTCTCAGGGCAGCTTGATTAAGTAGAGAAAGCATTAATCTAGAAATCAGAATATCTGGGCTCCAGTTCCAACTCTGGTGCTAACTAGTTCTATGAGCTTAATATTTCTGAGCTTAATTCTCAGACATAAAATGCAAGAGCTAAATCACACAATCTCGGCTCTATGATTCTGATCTACTGTTCTGAATAAATGTGCTGTCACTATTAAAGAATCTTTCCTCTCTGCCTGGCCTACTATGGTAACATAGTTTTATTAAGCTGACTCAAATTTAAATACCACATAAACAGAAACATTTACATTTAATGTGAAAATATAGTAATGTTATGTATCCCATCTTAGTTTTCCAGCTACCAACTTTTACATTTTTAGGGTTATACCAACACAAAGGCAAATGCATGAACAAAGACCATACTTTTTTCCTTTCTGTACCCTTCACAAAGCTGAGTTCCAGAACTTCCATCAAACAGAAAGAACTTAATAACCATGGATAAATTTTATATAAAAGACCTTGAAGATTTAAGTCTACATTTCTATAGTCTATCTAATTATAATTTTAAAAAATCAATACAAAATTTAAATGCACATGAGCCTTAAAGAGAAAGGGAGGACCTTCGACTTCTGAGCATCATAAAGTAACAGGGGCTGGATTTACTTTTCCACTTTACAAAACTATTTTTGCCTTTAAAAAGAGAGATAAGGGGCACCTGGGTGGCTCGGTCAGTTAAGCGCCCAACTTCAGCTCAGGTCATGATCTCATGGTCCGTGAGTTTGAGCCCTGCGTCAGGCTCTGTGTTGACAGCTCGGAGCCTGGAGCCTGCTTCAGATTGTGTGTGTACCTCTCTCTCTGCCCCTCCCCTGCTCATGCTCTGTCTCTCTCTCAAAAATAAACAAACATTAAAAAAAAATTAAAAAGAGAGATAAAATTTATGAAACCACAACTTTTGAACATTAGGCAGTGGGCAGAACAGATGACAATGATCTTTGAGAAAGGGTAAACAAAACAAGGTGAGCCCTGCTATCACCCCAGCTTACTGCCTGGATGAGTGCCCAGGCTACAGTGTGTGTGTGTGTGTGTGTGTGTGTGTGTGTGTGTGCGTGTGTGTGTATGTGTCGGGGGGGGGGGGGTACAGCTAGAGATGGGAAGAGAAGAGAGCCAGTAGTCTCCCTCAGTTGAGGAGACAAGGGTTAATCTGAGGAGGTTAAGACAACCAGAATTTGAAAGGCAGAGAACCAGAAAAAACTGCACAAGAGCAAACTCTAGAGATATGCAAGCAATTGTATCTTTATCTGACTGTTGTGTACACTATACATAAGGAAATTAACAGAGATCAGGTAAAGAACCATCAGAAAGCAACAGGCAGAACACAAAATGGTATTGCCTCTGTAGTGGGGAAAATCAACCCTACACTAAAGCCTGCTCTGGTCCTGTCTAACAAAACCTTAAAAACAGCCCTTGACAAGATTGCTTCATTCTAAATATTTAACTATATCCCAAAACAAAACTGAGAAACACTTAAAATAACACATTAAAAAATTTCAGCACGTGGAGCGCCTGGGTGATTCAGTCGATTAAGCACCTGACTCCTGATTTTGGCTCAAGTCATTATCTCACAGTTTGTAAGATCAAGCCCTGTGTCAGGCTCTGCACTGACAGAAGGAAGCCTACCTGGGATTCTTTCTCTCCCTCTCTCTCTGCCCCTCCCCCACTTGCACTCTCTCTCATTCTCTCAAAATAAACACTTTGTAAAAAGAAAAAAAATAAATTGGCATCTATATAAAAAATTACCAGGCATGTAAGAAAGCTGGGAAGTAAAACCTATAATAAGGAAAAGTAATCAAAGAAACAGATCCAGAACAAATAATAGAAGTAGTAGACAAAGATATTAACATAGCTATTAATACACTTCATATGTTAAAAAAGATAGAGGAAAGCATATTAAGAGAAGACACAGAAGAAATTTAAAAAGACCCAAACTGAACTTAATAGAGATAAAAAATACACTTGGTTGGATTAACAGTAAATTAGACACTGTAAAAGAAAAGAGTAATAAACCTGAAGCTAGTAACTCTAGTTAGTTAGGTTAAGAAACTGAATATGGAAAATTTTAAGGTCAAAACCCTCAGTGGAAATTCATTCATTCAACAATTTAAAAAACAAAATAATTAGTGAGTATCTAAAATATGCCAAATATCATGATAAGCACTGGAAAGATTTAAAAGACTTAAATTAAAAAAAATATTTTCCACAGTTTTCCAACTTAGTTTTGCAAACCTCAAGAGTTTTCAATATTCCCTTATTTGATGATCTTATAAACAAATATGCATTTTGTTTTCCTTAATCTCCCCATTGTATTTCCATATCATTGTTTACTATCAGGTACTAGAGTAAGTATATTATAACGATGGGGTTAGCTTATATTCCAATCCAAAGAAAAAGAAACTGTGCTATAATGGGGCTCTACCATAACTTCTTTATTCCTACTCGTTAGAGAAATAAAACTAGATGAAACAAGCTAAGGAATATAGGGCATACTAGCTTCACCAGGTAAAGAGCATACAAAGTTTCTCATAAGATACTTTTTCCTACTGAATATATTGCACCTTAATTGTTCCAGAATTCATCTTGCTGGTTTTCCCTTATAGACTGAGATTTCCTAAGGAAAGCAACATCACCCTTTTCATCTTTGTGTATATCATGGGCACCCAATATTATTAAATAAATGAATGAAAAATTAAATGAGATTAAAAACAAACAGGAACTCTGGCTAAGGACCCCACTTCTTAGAGACCATTATTACATTTCTCTGCCCTACTCAAGTCAGGGCCTTCTCGCCCCAGTGGATTCTGCCTAAGAAGACAGCCTGCAAGTGTACAATCAAATCAAATGATGAAAATGATAGCTGAGGTCATAATGAACCACCTCAGCCATAAACAACCACACAAACCATAAGTCTGTAAATTGTTTATGAAAGTGCCAGATGGTCTATTAAGGCAATGTCACTTAATACCCACAATGTTACTTATAAATTATACCTATCAAGATCCCATGGATGAATCTTTTCTCAAAAACCAGCACTGTTTCATCATATACAAGCAAATATTTAATAATTTTCTTCTTTTAAACTTTCCACTTTATTTGTGGTGGTATTTATATTTATTACAGAAGTAACAGATACTTTTTTCAATTGTTAACTACAGAGATTGAAAAATAAAATCTCACCCCTTGGAGTTGACTATTTTTAACAGTTTGGTTCCTATCTTTTATAGTTCTATGTTTTAATACAGATTTTTTCTTTTTTTATAAAAATGCCATACGTATCAGTCTTCTGTCTTTTAATTTTCTTTAAAAATATATCAGAGAAATGTTACAGGGAAATACTTAGAGACCTCACTCATATTCTTTATTAGTTTAACATAGAAATATCAAATTTGATTCAACTATCCCCTACTGAGAGTCATTCAGGTTGTTTTCAGTATTTCGCTATCATAAATAATGTCATATTCAATATCTTGAGTTTTACCTGCCACAAAGATCCTAAAATTGTGATGGGTCAAAGAGTAAATGTGTCTTCAGCAGCAACCTCCCCTCCCCAAAGATGGCAGCAAATCACGTTATAAGCATGCATGAGAGTAGTGTTTCCCTACATTCTTGCTAGTACTGGACGTTACACTATGCTAAATGCTTTTGGAAGATGGTGACAGGAGTCCAAGTCATTACTAACTTTAAAAACATATAGTATTTCTTGTTTTCTAAAATCCTTAAACTTCTCCACAGACTTGCCCACTGTCAAAAATTTGCCAGTTATCTTCAGTTAACCAATGAGCAGGGCTATAAAAATTTACTTATAAGTTCCAAACAACCAACTTATAACACATTTTCTCTTAAAAATGCTGTTTAAATAAAGATGAGATATATTTTTAATTTAAAAAATGGTAAACAAAATTATTGATGTATAATATATACTGACACTTTGTAGTTAATCTAGAATAATTAAAATATATAACATTGGATCTATTTTCTAAAAGTTTCATAAATACATACAATAGGGGTGTTCCTATTGGAAATACACTTTCCAAATCACATCCTTCCCAACCATATACTTACCTGCTGTTATCATAGAAGGAACTGAGGAGACTGGGACCCTCAGAAGAAATGCATACGAGCAGGGAAGGAGTTGGGGGTAAAAGATGAGGAATGGAGTCAGGCCACCATTCATCTAAAAACCCCTATCTCCCAACTTCCTAGAAATACCAAGAGCTAACCTCCCTCTCCTTTTTTCTCTACTCTTTCCCTCTCCACAGCCCTGCCTCACACACACACCACAGGCCTATTTGAGTTGTGAGCAAACTTTCCATCCCTTCCACTGCCACTCCTACCTACCTTCTAAATGTATTAGAATTCAGGCCACATACCATCATATTCTCCTCTTCAGTCCTGATCCACAGCAGAAGGGAAGGATATGATTCCACCCAATCCTCAGAATGCAGGCCACAGGGAAGGGGTAAAGTATGGGTGTGCTCAGTGGCCCACATACCACCTTCCTGGAGCCTGCATCTGATAGTTAACTAGGAAACAGCCAAATCTACATGCTGATCAAAAAGCTACAGCCAAATTGTCACAGGACCTTTCAACATGGATATTTTAATTGCATATTTTAATTGCATATTTTAATTGCATATTATAATTCCAATTTATATTAAGCCCAATCTATTTCTTAGAGCCCCAGAACACTGATGAGCCTGCTGCATTACTGACGTAACACGGGACCCTAAAATATACAAACATCAGGGACACCTGGTTGGCTCAGTTCATGGAGCAGGTGACTCTTGATTTGGGGGTTGTGAGTTCGAGCCCCACACTGGGTGTAGAGATTACTTAAATAAAAACTTAAAAAAAAAAAACACATCAAATCCATCACTGAAAACTCAGCATTCTTCTTGCTGCATGTCTAGAATAACACGGTCATTACGACTTCTGCTATTGCCTGACTTTCTCCACTCATTTCCTTACTAATTCCCTAGCCAGCCACGGCTTTTTCATTAAGTGACTTAGATATACCCAATGAAAGCATCCCTTCTATCTACCAGCAAGTAAAGAAGGAGACCAAGCAATGTGGAGAACCAGAAATCAGGAGACCCCAAATTAGATCTCGCTTTACCCTTTGCTGGTCCCACTTCCCTGGACTTCAGTTTTCTCGAGTGTAAAATGAAAGGACAGAAAGTGAGCACACTCAATGTTTCTATCTTTCCCATACATCAACCATAAGCTATGTACTTCTCAAAGGCAGGCAGGTAGGAAAGTACAGTCAGGGTTAGATACAGAAGTCGCCAATAGCTCTGTTCCTTTGGGAGGTAGGGGAGAACAATGGAAGGGAAAAACAAATCTAAAAAGCATGGGCATGAGCAATCCCCCAGAATGAAGGCGCTTCAAAACTAAACATGACAATCCATAATCCTGAGGCTGTAGCTCCATCTCAGACTCAAAAAAAGGCCAGCCAGGAACTATTTGCTCACATTCATTACTAAAGAATACTAAGTACCATGAAAGAAATCTTCCGTTCAACCAGAGATGGAGAAGGAAGCTCGAAGGAAACAACACTTTAGGCCTTTCCTCAAAATCACGTATGGTTATCATTTAAGTAAACCCAAAAGAAACACAGACCTAGACATGTAAGAACAGTGCATAGTGACAGAACGGATGACAATCTTAAAACTTCCAAAAAGAGCTCATATGCACACATCTGAAGTCACCAAGTTTACATATCATTAATGCATGTGATGAGAATGAAAAAACTTTTAAAAATATGAATTTCTTCCAAAGTTCTACACCAATCAGTGTTACAGATAAACCTAATCCTCCAAAGCACTGGTTAATTCAGTACCATTAATAAACAATACAGCCTTGAAGACTAAGCACAAGGAAATGAAATACACATGCAATCAATGATTTTCAAACTATATCAAAAATCCTGAAGGCATTTAAAAAAGGTTTTCAGGGGTGCCTGGCTGGCTCAGTCAGTAGAGTATGCAACTCTTAATCTTGGGGTTGTGAGTTCAAGCCCCACATTGGGCTTGGTGCCTACTTTAAAAAAAAAAAGTTTCAAAAAGAATCAGTAATAGTTTCTGAAAAAAACAAAAATCATGAATATGGTAAACATTTCAAAAATTAAAAATGAGACAGATGCCATAAATAATAAATGGAAAATATGTCAGAAAGTGATGTCAAGGATAAATGGACAGATCATACCAGTATAAAGTGAAACATTCACAACTCAACAAAAACATAAAAGATCACTAACTTTCTTGTATCTATCACTTAAGGATCTAACATACTTGTTGGCACACAAAAACACAGAATAAGTATTTTCTAAATGAATAAATGATGTATCGATTCATTAAAGCAAGTATTATAGGATGATAAGAAACCTTGGCAATCATTTATTTTAATTTATAAACCCATCCAAATCTAGTTAGTTATCATAAGATTCAGGAATGGAAACCTGATTATTAGTCATTGCTTTCTTTATTGTTGAATTTCTAAAACTCAGAGTAATTAGAATTTTTAAGTTAGATATAAAACTCAAGAATCCACTCAATCATGAATTAGGCACTTCCTTAGAAGTAGTTCATTGTTAAATGGCTTATATAATCTATGATTTCTTTATTATCTTGAAAACTTTTATTTCTGAAGTTTGTAATTAGGTCAAAAGATATCACCGCAATAATATTAACCAAAATCCACCAGGATACAAAACTACTTTCATGGCACTGTTTATCCCACTACATAATGGAATACACAAATCAGTCATTAAAAATGTTTTGAAATAATATTTAATGGCATTAGAAAATGCCATGATATATTAAGTGAATAAGAAGCAGGATACAGAGCTTTACACACAGTGGCCCAAATTCTTAAATGTTCTATATTAAGGAGAAAAGAGAAATGAAAAAAAAATAAATAAATATGTCAGAACATTACATATTTGGATAACAGAACTACATATTATTTTTATTCATATTTTGTATATTTCCTTATTTTCCAAAAATGTTAGCGAGTTTGTATCAGATTTTTCTTCTCACATTCCCCCAAGTACTTACACATTTCTTCCTTTTCCATTGAGTAATACAGAAATTACACCCTTTAGTGAATAGGACAGTTTTTCCGCCTAAATGTTAAACCCTGTAATTTTAAGAGTTGCTTCTATTAACGATGGAAATAAAGGATAACAGAATTTTTCCCTCAAGTAACTAAATCCTCAACAGTCAGGAATAGAATTTATCACTAAAATTGATGGATTATGGATAGACCAAAACCATGTTAAAAATAAAAGCTTATGGATTATGGAGAGCACAAATCTACATTACATAAAAAGTAAACCAGGGCGCCTGGGTGGCTCAGTCTGTTAAACATACAACTTCAGCTCAAGTCATCATCCCATGGTTCAAACCCCACATCAGGCTCCATGATAACAGTGCAGAGTCCGCTCGGGATTCTCTGTCTGTCTGTCTCTCTCTTTCTGTCCATCCCCCACTCACACTTTCTTTCTCTTTCAAAATAAATAAATAAACTTTAAAAAAAAAAAAAAGAAGTAAACCATACTTCTTCCTAAACATGGACATGTACCAATCCCAGCACATATTCAATGGCTATTCACTCAAACAAAGAATATTCACCTCTTATCAGAGACATTACTCATAATCTATATTATTAATAACTTTGTATATAAAGATGGGCCATAATTGTCTATAGTAGAGTGCTCTTCCTGACCAGCTATCAGAGAATCAAGATTCTAGTCTCCAGTCAGCCACTGAATCAATGCAATCATAGGAACCTGTTTTCCTTGGTTATAAAATAAGGGCACTGGCTTTTATGTTACTTGTCTGAGAGAATTGTTATATGAATCATATTATATCAAACACATAAAGATATAACAAACACATAAGGTACTATAGTTATTATGGTCATCAGCCTAATTCAGAGTTTCCTAAACCATGTTAAGAGTATCTCATTCAACCTTTACATTTGCTGAGCCACACCTTAGATTTCTCACTACTAAGTCCTTAGATTTGATAATATGTGTGATATTAGTAGAGTCCTTAAAAATAGAAGATAAAATTTTTGACTTAACACTGATACCTAAAAATGAAATGTGTGGTTTAAAGTATTGATTAAACAGGGGCACCTGAGTGGCTCAGTCGGATGAGCATCTGACTTCAGCTCAGGTCATGATCTCACGGTTCAGGGGTTCAAGCCCTGCATCAGGCTCTGTGCTGACTGCTTGCTCAGAGCCTGGAGGCTACTTCAGATTCTGTGTCTCCTTCTCTCTCTGCCCTCCCCTGCTCATGCTCTGTCTCACTCTGTCTCTCAAAAATAAATAAATGTAAAAAAAATTTTTCAGTATTGATTGAATCATTCTGATAATATTTTCCTACAATTGCAGAGTGAATGAAACACCAGGTCATACTGCCCAGATGAAATGGGAAGGTGGAGAAAGCCCTCTGCTGATGCCATCCACCCCTCACAAACAACACCAAGTCTCCTCCCCTTACTGAAATTCTGCTTTCCTCAAATAGCCAACTCGGCTAGTAAAACCCTGGAATGTTCACATTACTCCTCTTTTGTGGCACTCACTTATAATGCGTAGAGCTGGTCCACCTTCCTCACCAAAACTGTGTCTTTGGGAGGCTACAGTCCTGTAGTCCTATGTTCCTCTTCCTTCTGCAGACCCTAGTTCCTCTGCACATTTTTAAAGCATATGATCAACAAATATTTAGAATTAAACCACATATTCCAGCCGTGCCTGGGTGGCTCAGTCGATTAAGCATCCAACTCTTGATTTCGGCTCAGGTCTTGATCTCACTGTTTGTGAGTTCGAGCCCCACATTGATCTCTGCGCTGACTCCATGGAGTCTGCTTGGGATTCTCTCCCTCTTCCTCTCTCTCCGTGCCTCCCCTGCTCTGTCTCTCTGTCTCTCTCAAAATAAATAAATAAATAAATAAACAAAGAAACAAACTTTGGTCAGGGGGGTGGGGAAGATCATAAAATGAACCACCAAATATTTCTTTTATCATTCACCTCTTTCCCCTAGCAAAAGTAGTCGATGGTGTTCCAGCATTCATCAATGTTCACAGTCTGTGGCTCTTCTAAAATACGCTGAAAGAAAAATCAGGTAATCTTGTTCTACCTCTTAACTCACATGATTTTAAAACTCAAACATGATCACTTAGTTAAAGGCACTGTCTTCAGTTTAAGGGACAAGAGTAAAACTTTGTGTTCTTAGATATTACATACATATAGCTTTACACCCAGGCTATAATCAAATCGCCACAACAAAAACTTGCTAAACAACTAAAGCTAACAATTATCTATGTAACCCTACTTCTGATCACATTTTAAATAAGTAATCCAATATCCTAAGAGTTGAACTTTCATATGTTTTGCAGGACATGGACTACTAACTGCAGTTTATCCTTAAAATAGAACAGTTCAACTAATTTTAGACTCAAGTGCTATAAAGCATCATAGCTGCCAACCAACTGGATACCTGAATCGTAGCAGCAGCATATGCAGATAACTGAGCAAACTGTCAGATAGCTGAACTCTGAGACACCACATGCAATCCTCTGAAGTAGCTACAATATTTAATGCATGTACCCAAAACAAAATAGTAGTTAAAAACAACATGACCATATGAAAGGAAGTAATCAGGGCCTTATTTATTTAAATAATATCTATAATATGCAATGGTTTATAAGTGTCAAAAGGAGGCAACTGTATAAAAAGTCATTAGCCATTTGCAAAACACATATCTACTAAAAGACCATTATCTAAAACATACAAAGAATTCTTAAAACTCAACAATAAGACAAACAATCCAATTAAAAAGTGGGCAAAAGGCCCGAATAGACACCACACCAAAAGAGTAAAGATGGCAAATAACCATATGAAAAGATGTTCCACATCATTATGTCATTAGGGAACTGCAAATTAAAACAATTCAAAACCATTTCACACCTTTTAGAATGATTAAAATCCAAAACACTGACAACACCAAATTCTGGTGAGGATGCAGCGCAATAGGAACTCTCATTCATTGCTGGTGGAAATGCAAAAGGCTACAGCCACTTTGGAAGACCGTTTAGCAGTTTATTATAAGATAACAAAGCCTTACCATATGATCCAATAGCTGTACTCCTAGGAATTTACCCAAATGAGTTGGAAACTTCTGTCCATATAAAACCCAGCTCACAAATGTTTATAGCAGTTTTATTCATAACTGACAAAAACTGAAAGCAAGAAAGATGTCCTCAATAGATGAGTGGATAAACTGCGGTACATCCAAATAATGGAGTATTAGTCAGCAATAAAAAGAAATGAGCTATTAAGCCATGAAGGGACGTGGAGGAACCTTAATTGCCTATTACCAAGTGAAAGAATCCACTGTGAAAAGGCTACAAACTACATGATTCCAACTAGAGAACTTCTAGAAAAGGCAAACTATGAAGACTAAAAAGATCGGTAGCTGCCAGAGATTCAGGGATGAAGGAGGATGAATAGGTAGAATGCAGAGTATTTGGGGGCAGTGAAACAATTCTGTATGATACTGTAATGGTAGACACGTGATACATGCATTAGTGAACCCTAAACTATGGATCTTAATAATAATACATCAATATTGGTTTATCAATTATAACAAAAGTACCACACCAATGCAAGATATCAAAAGGGGAAACAGTAAGGGGTGAGGAAGGAGTATATGGGAACTCTCTGTACTTTCTGCCCAATTTTTCTATGAATTAAAATACTTTCAAAGTAGTCTATTCACTCAATAAAATAAAATAAAATAAAATAAAATAAAATAAAATAAAAGCTACTGGCCTAGGAGGAGCCAGAGGACTTGAGTCATCTATGTAATCTCTGTTGCTCAGAATACTTCATATGTACTACTTTATCCCACCTTCACTGAGCCAGTGAGGTAGACTTGATGCATCAGACCTCACCAGGTTAATAAAGGTAGGACAAAATAAGCCACCAAGTAGTAGTATTCCATGCCAAGAATCAAGAATGCATACAGTCACACTGGCATGGCCAGCATGGAGAACTGTAACACTGCAAATAAGGACATGTTTTAATTCACTGAGACAATAGTATCTTTGTAAAATGTCTTTAATACCAGGATTCACTGGGAAATATTTTCACCCACTAGAGAAAAATCAAGACTTTGTCAATTCGCTTTGACGATTCTTTCCAGGAAACATTTCAGGCATGTATCAAAGCGGCCACATTCATTGGTGACATTTACAAAACTTAATTCTTTTCAAAATCTCAACCTAAATACACACTGAAAATGCTCATCTTAAAATTTTATTTTCCTTTCATGGATATCTAATAATTAGAATTTATAATCCAGCTAAGATATATAACAGTTCAATCTCCAAAGTCTATTTAACACTTGAATTGAAATAAATCTCTATCAATTTTTAAGCTATTAATTTTTTTCAACGTTTATTTATTTATTTATTTATTTATTTATTTATTTATTTATTTATTTATTTTTGGGACAGAGAGAGACAGAGCATGAACGGGGGAAGGGCAGAGAGAGAGGGAGACACAGAATCGGAAACAGGCTCCAGGCTCTGAGCCATCAGCCCAGAGCCTGACGCGGGGCTCAAACTCACGGACCGCGAGATGGTGACCTGGCTGAAGTCAGACGCTTAACCGACTGCGCCACCCAGGCGCCCCTGAAGCTATTAATTTTAATGTCATGCATCCATTTAAGCAGTTGTAGTATTAATCCCAAGCAGTTGTAGTATTAATCAAAATCACAATCCTAACAAAAATTTTTTCATAAAAACAACTTCTGCAACATTTACCAATGGAATGAAACTCAAAATATATAGTGTGTCAAATATACACTTTATGTTCAAATGCCATGGCCACCATTTACACCAATATGATCTTAGGAAAATTAACTTCTCTAAGCCTCAATTTCCATATGGGCAAAATGGCAGTAGTTGTAGCAAAGATGAAAGAGTTATGAGAATTAGAAATTATACATATATAATTCATTCGCAATACCCAGCACTGTCTGACATATAAGTAGGTAAGCATATAAATGGTAGCTATTATTTTTACTATTTTCAGTTAGAAATTAAAAGCTTCACCCATAAATTAAAGGATGGCTTAGAACTTACAAGATCATGTAACTACTGCACTTCTTATATACCAAACAAAACTGACTACAAATCTGAAGTTTACATAGGAAGGAAAAAAAGACTTTTTGAAATAAAACCAAACACTACGAATTACTGAAATATATTGAATGATTTGTTTTTAATAATTTACAGTTATTTCTACAAAGGATCTTAAACCAGTAATTTTATTTGCTTAAAGAAAACAAATTCACTGCTCTAAGATACTACAAATCCTGCTCAGAGTATTCCAACAAGATTGATAAGCCATTACTTCAGGAGCCCTACATTAAATGAACATTCCAGTTTTCTAGGTCACACTACTTGCTGTATTTCCAAAGTCAAGCAAAACAGCATTCATACCATTTCATTACCAAAGAAGGTCTAATAATCATTTATATTAAAAATTTGTTTTGGGTCACCTGGGTGACTCAGTCTATTAAGCATCCAACTTCAGCTCAGGTCAGGATCTCACAGTTTCATGAGTTACAGCCCCTGCATCGGGCTCTGTGCTCTCTCAGTACAGAACTCGCTTTCAGACCCTCTGTCTCCCTCTCTGACCCTCCCTTGCAGTCTCACTCTCTCTCAAAAACAAACGAACATTTTTTTTAATTGTTTCAGGGGCACCCAGGTGGCTCAGTTGGTTAAGCAACCAACTCTTGATTTCAGCTCAGGTCATGATCCCAGGGTCATGGGATTGAGCCCTGCATGGTGCTTTATACTGTCCACACATGGACCCTGCTTGGGATATATTCTCTCTCTCTCTCTCTCTCTCTCTCTCTCTCTCTCTCTCTCTCTCTCTCTCCCTCTGCCCCTCCGCTGCTCACTCACACTCTTCTCTCCTCTCTCAAGATAAATAAACTTAAAAAAAAAATTGTTTCAAAAAGATACTTTCTAATTAACACACTACACATTTTTTTTTACACAAATTAAAAAGAAAACGCTCCAGGCTTCTTCAAATGTAACTTCAACAATGAAAGTTGCTGCACCCCTTCCCAGTCCCATACACAGAACCAACCAGTCAGCCATCCTGTCAACTTCTATAATTTCTCTTGAATCAGCCTTCCATTCCAACCACCATAATTATACAGCGGCCTGTCTCCCTACTGTCACCAAAGTTATCTCTCTAAAAGCTATTCTCACTGGTAACATTCTACCGAAGATCATTAGGGTTCCCTTCCCTACCTACAGAATAAAGCCCAAACCTGATCCTCAGTGAGGCATTCAACACCCTTTCGATCTGCCCCAATGTAACCCTCCACATTCACCCACTTCCATTTTCCTACAACCTCTACACACTTGCATCTCAAAAACTTATTGTGCACTTTAGCCAAATGCTCAAAATGGATTCTATGGTTATAGTAATGAAATGGAATGGTCACACTAGTCTTTCCTCTTGGAGCTTTCCTCCCTGGTACCTTCACCTCACAGAGTAAAATCCCTTTCGACCATAAGTACAACATCCAACGCAAGCAGAATTATTTGCTTCCTCTTCTGAAAGAGATAATAGTAGGTTGAAAAATAACAGCAAATAAAATTGCATTAAAGAAATAAACTAACAAATGGGGCACCTGGATGGCTCAGTCAGTTAAGCATCCGACTTCAGTTCAGATCGTGAGTTCGAGCCCCATGTCAGGCTCTGCGCTGACAGCTCAGAGCCTGGAGCCTGCTTCAGATTCTGTATCTCTGCCCCTCCCCCCACTCACACTCTGTCTCTCAAAAGTGAACGTTTAAAAAAATTTTTAATAAAAAAAGAAATAAACCAAAAAATAAATAAATCCTTATTTGATCTGTTATAGAAATAATGATGTATTTCAGCGGATAGCTGCCTGAAATTCCTTTTTGGAAGTAAGTAGCATGTGATTTCCTAGTTTACTAAGAGCTGAGAAATGGACACAAAAGCCTTTCTTTTCCAAAGAAAAGTCCCATGTAACAGAAGCACCCAAGTTTCTTTTTAATTAATAAGAAATACTAAATATTCTAAACTACAAATCCTCTCACTCAATTCGTTCATCAGACAAACGGTCAGATAATCTTACACATTTTTATACTCAGTTGTAGAGCTAAAACAGAAAGGAACACCCAACAGCCTCAATACTCTCCATCTTTCTGTCACCTCTATAGCTTCGGATGTTTTTACAATCTTCAATTTCATGAAGACACTTTGGCCAAACAGTCCAGCTCTCCAGAGCCAGGCTCCTGGGCACACATGACCCAAACGCAGAAACACTGAAGTTTCTTTGCCTGGCTACAGATTAACTGTAAGACAATAAATTGTTCCCACTGCCTCTCCTTACATGTCATTTATTACCTAAAACATCACCACTGAGCCAGATAATAAGCATCTCCACATTGCTCAAATAAAAAAACTTTCAAAAGCATAAAGCTTTTTTAAAAGTCCCTGGGTAAATAAATGTTGAGAAATCTACAAAAGTCTAAGTCAAAACAAAAGAAACCAAAGGAGCATCAGTCTGATATTTTGGGTTCAATGTTAAATTCACTAACAATATCTAATAACTGCAAACATTCCTAGACTGATAGTGTTCCCTATGGTAGGAGGCAATGAATAATTATTTGGCCAATTTGAAATTACTTTCAAATCCATGTTGTAACATTATAAAACATTCAACTGTGTCATTTTGAAAATCCTCAAAGATTTCAGAAGAGCTCTCAGATATTCTCTTAAATTTTAGCAAAGTCAAATATATTGTGTTATGGTCATTAACATGTGCCTAAACTTTAAGTTTTGAATTTCAGGGCAGATACTTTTCCGTCTGTGTGCCAGACACTGCTGGTTGCAAACTCTATATCCATTTTTTTCTTATCCTTTAAACCAACACAAGTTCAACTGTGTTCATGCGGGTACTTTCCTAGTCTGCTATGCAGATAGCAGTGACCATTTTAATAGTTCTCGTGAAGGAGATACTAGTGAAAGTTGCTAAGTGGGCTTCTAAAAAAACTCTTTAAAAGGAGGCCAACTCAACTAGTTTGTACCTTTTGTCCTGTCCTTGCACTTCTTCCTCCATGTGGAAGTAAGACACAAGGGATAGAAAAGGAGCAGCCATCTTGTGATGACAGAATGACCACATGATACACAAGTGGCTAAGCAGCAATATAGAAGTCCAGGTCCTGTTGGCAAATCGAGGTATCCTTCAACCCTGGTCTGCCTACCTGCCTACCATGACCTCTCAGTACCTGATACAAAGAAACACTATCATCTGTTTTCTGTTACAAACAATCAAATACAATCCTAACACTTACTACCAGATTAAGCCTATTTCATTCATTAAAGGAAAAGAAAAAACCAAGACTAATACTGTTATAACTAGCTACAATATAATACTATCACGATGCAGCACAGTTGAAGTGCACTATTATACAACTATTACATTAACCTGTGAGCAGAGCATGAGCAGGTGAAATGTGAAATCAAGTTTTTGCAGCATCCTGGAATCCAAGTGAAAACCACTGAGCAAGATCATCAAAGACTACACAGTATGAAGGGAAGGAAAGTTCCTGGAAACCTTTACACTCCAACTTTCAAATCAGATGGCACCAGAGTAGTTTACACAGCAAAAGGACAGGATTTTTGCCAACCACACATCTATGCAGGCCATAAAACTGAACTTGAAATGAAAACTACAGGTGCAGTGATTCTCAGTCACCGAGCACATAAGCAGAATTACATAGCCCTGAGAGAAGGGACTGAAGCAATTACTCAAAGTTTTCATGAAAAACAAATTTTTTTTTCCTTTTTTTCCTAAGTAATCAAAGACGATTTTTACAAGTAACAAATCTGGCATGCAGCTTTCAAAGAGAATGATAGTGAAACATTTTTTTACAGTTGTGTGGGGATAATTAATTTCCAGATCAATGGGAAGACATTCATTTGGTTGCACCAAAATAAACTACCTTCTTTTTAAGTCTAAACTGTATAAAATAAGATTTGCTGGGTTCATATTAATGATGTCATTTTTCACATTTAACATCCTTTTCAAAAAGTAACAACATTGAGAAAATTAAAGCTTCCAATGACAGAGCTAACTAGCAGAATTTCACGGATTAAAGTGACAGCTAATTAGTATGAATAACATAAAAACATATAATTAAGTATAATAGTATACAGGTTAGTTTCCTTACACTGACCAGAAAAAAAAAAACCAAGAGGGATTATTCTGTCCTTTTATGCTAAGGTACTAAACATGTTTTGTATTACATGGTAAATACAGTAGATAAGCTAATAAATATTAAAGAAAGCCACTGACATGGGCAATTTCTAGCATAAACAATAAGTAAATATGTTTTATTTGTAAATAAATGCCTGTACTCCCCCTGACTGTGCTGTTAGCTGAAGTAATGTGATGTTTTTTTAATTGGATACCCTGAATATTCTGACTGTATGTTTTATAAGAGGACTACAATATGAATCAGAGCACTGCACTCCTCTCTGCAGCAAATAGATCTGTGTTATTCTAATTCAGCAAACAGTTGCCTATTTTTACTCAGAAGTAACGGACCAAAGCAAGACACGAGAATAGGCCACACCGTAAGTAATTAGGGCTCACTCACTTGCCACTACCGGGTTTTCTACAAAGGACTAGGTTGGAAGTCCTTGCAAGGCCATCTGAGGACTAAGCCTGACAAAACTCTCAGCTCCTAAACCCAGTACTCATAATTGCTGACAGTATAGATTATTACAACTCTACGTTTCTGACAACAGACAAATTTTGAATTTGTTCCAGCTGACTCCACCACTTACACTATTCAACAGCTGGGGCATATGATAACTTGGCAACCTGATAATACACTAGCTGAATGCAAACTCATTCTGTAACCAAGGAACTTTGTCAGAAATGAAAGTCAAAATAACCTCTCTTAAGTTCAAATGGGAATGCGAGATGTTTGAACAATGCATGATTTCAGAAAATGAGCAACTGTACTTTGAAAGTTTAGTGAACTGACACTCCCTATTCAAAGCCTACAATTCTTTCCTGATTAGATCAGCCCCCACAGCAAGTCATTGGGATCATAAGCACTATAGTGAAGTCATCGTATTGGATACTGATGGGAAATCATAACTGGCTTCAAAACACATTGGGAAACAATGAGTTTTCCAGGTCTCCAGTCTTTCATATGATACACTAACCGATACTCTTACTTTCCTTTACAAAACTAAATGAAACATAGAACATCTATAAAGCCAAGTACAAATTGATGACCTAAGCATTTTAAAACCACAAAGAAAATGAAGGAAACAATCCTCACTTTTTTCTGTGAAATTTTGGACGTGTTTGAAAAAGTGTATGCCTAAGTGCAATACTGATCATTAGGTCATAATTAAAATGAAGTGTCATGAAAACTGCAATGGCCTTCAGATCTTTAATTTTCTTTTATTTCCAAAGGCAAATAGAAACAAGCTTTTCAATAATGTCTGCTTCTGCAAGACAAGTCTAATCAGCACTTCAGTTACTGTTTTCAAAGTCACCTGAAAACAGCCACGTATCACTGAGGCAAAACTCGAGACAAAAATTCATATGGCTATAATTTTTTTCGAAAGTATAAAATGTATATGCTTTAGAACTTTTCAACTTTTTTCTTTGGGATTTTAAAGAGCACAGGTGTGTGTCTTCAATAAGGTTTACTAGTCTATATTGCAATGTTTCTCATTTTTAACGTTCTGGAGACAACTAATTAAGAAAGACAAACATGAGAATATTACACACGTACACAGGCATAAATGCTACCAATGTGCTTTCGCCTAAAATACCACTGCATTTGCTCAGTGGCAGTATTATACACAATAGAGTCTTGGCACAAAGGAATTCTGATTGTGCTGTTTACAAAATTCTACATGGATTAAAAGAATGTCAATAATAAAACACATTCTAGAAAGAGATAAAACATTACTGGGTGGGTTTTGAGATTTTTGGAGATTTGGAATTTAATTATTCAATTCAGTATTTTATATTTCTACTTTCTACTAATAGAAAACTATTAATGCGGGCCATTTTTAACCATATAATGTCCATTCAAATTACAGAAATTGAGCCCAAAGCCAATATTCGAAAGATCTAAAGCCATTTGAATCCAAGATATGAATCAGACCACTATTCACTATTAATATATTAAGACTCTGTGAGCTAGCCTTGGGTGTGCAGTGTTTCGGTCTCCTTACTGTGTCTCTGTACGCACTGAAAAATGATTTCCAGAGACAAAAAGACCCTTTAAGAGGAGATGGTGCACTTTAAGATCGAAGTAAACAATACTAAAATATGAAAAATTTATCAGGTTGGCACAGAATTTCCCCAACATAAAGTATAGGCAAAAAAAAAAAATCTCAAAATATATTGCTTTATATTTAAATTTACAAGAGTCGCTGACTTAAGTCTTTCATCCATCACAATCAAATAATTTTTATGACACATAAGAACAGGTATATAGTCACAAACCATAAACTTTTTTCAAATAAAATCGTTCTAAGAAAAATGATTTGGTGATGCACTCAGTGGTGAAACAGCCCATCTATTTAAGAACCCCAGAACCTTTTGTATAGGGTTAACCAATACCCCATGCAAAGCAAGAGCAGCAATGCCTTAGTAATTCTATGGAGAATTACTCGGTACCCACCCTCCCAGGAAGAATTATGATTATGCATAGTACTTAACAGCTTTTACAAGGGAAAGAAAAATGCAATGTGCTCAGAACCCAAACCCCTTCCCCCCACGCCACAGCCTATCAAAGGGCGTCTCCAGACCATCGCCCACCCCACCACCCTTCTGTGAGTCAGGGTTACTGAATCCCTTCCAAAAAGACCTGGTCCATTCCCAAGACTGGTCCAGACACCTGTTTACCTATGCCCAAGCCGTAGTGGCTCTGGTTAAGCAAAGATAACGGTTACCCGGCTGGTGCGTGCCAAGCCCCGCAGCCCAAGCACCGGGTACCACATACCTTTGTACCTCTCCAGGACATCCTCATAGGCCTGGAGGTACTCCTGCTCCTCCACGTACAGGTAAGCAGCTGGCGAGAGGTACCCCGCCATGCCGAAGTTTATCTTAAGCGATGACTGGCCAATTCCCCTTTCCCCCTCCTAACCCCGGGAGTCAGCAAGACGCTGCCTAGGGAACTGGAAAAGCGGAAGGAGCGGCACGCTGGTGAAGAGCACTGAAGCCGGAGACGCAGAGCCCGGGGCGCGAGGGGGTGGTGGGCGCCGGAGCCGGCAGAGGAAACGCCCAGGCCCCCTGGCGGGCTGCGGGTGCCAAGCCGCCGCTCCGGGGAGCCAGAGTCCCTCTCAGGTTTCAGCAGCAGCAAATCTCAGCAAGCCCGGGGGCGGCGACAAGCAGCGCCACACCACGCGGAGGAGCCTGGAGCACGGTGGGGACAGGCGAAGGGCGGCAGGCGCCGGGACCCTCTCCGGCCAACGCGGTCGCCACCCTGGCCCTGCGATGGGTGCCTGCTCCGGGCCGGGCCGAGGCCGCGGCGGCGGTGCGAGAGGACTGGCGCGCTGCCTCCGCCCGGGATGCTGCGCGGCGCATCTGCGGCATTTCCTGGCCGCCGCGCCGCAGACACTCGCCCGCGCCCCCGGAGAAAGGGAGGGGGGAGGGCGGAAGGGAGGGGGCAAGCGCGGCGGTCAGCGCCCGGGCTGGCTAGGCTCCGACCCCGGCACGGCTCGGCCCCTCCCTCCCAGGCAGCGCCGGGCGCCCCGTGGCCCCCTTCCCGGCCCGCCCACCTAGGTCGGTCTTGCTGCCAAGCACGCCCACCCCCGGACACTGGCCGGCCAGCCCGGATCCCCAAGGGTGAGGTTTCTATTTGGGACCCACAACAGGTGCCTGGGAAACAAAGCCGCAGATCGCGGTCACTGACGAGCGCAGGATACCCCCCACCCCCACCCCCTCAGCCCCTCGCTGAGCAGTCTGCAGTTCTCCCCGGGGAAGGGGTGACGCGGAGGAGAGTGGAAAATACACTTCAACCCAGCTTATGGCATAGAGGGACTCAGGTCACTCAGTGGTAGCAGCACGGGACGGGGTCGGGTGGGGGGGCGAGGGGGGGTCCCTGCTCTGGGCACATCTCGGGGGCGGGGCGGCGTGGCCTCTGCAGGTGGCCCTGCGCGTCAGGGCCTGACAGCCTGGAAGCTACTGCGCTTGCGCAGCCGGCGGACCAGCCCTCGGTCCCTCCCTTCCGCCCCCCAGAGCCTGTCGGCGCATCTGCCGCTGGGCTCCTAGGAAGCGGCCACAGCCAGGTCAGTTCACAACGCCCCCAGGCTACTGTGTCCCCTCCCTTCTTCTCTCTACCCATTATTCATTCCAGACAGTACTGGTATCCACTGAATTTGAGTAAACTGGATACAATTCTCTTAACTTTGGCATGTCATATACTAAAGTGGTGAGTTTTAAGGGTCCATTGGTGGAACCAGTGGGTACTCAGATCATGTAAATGGATGTGTTTAAGAGTACTGATTGAAGTCAGGCTGCCTTGGATGGCATCCTGCCTCCTTTCTGTGTGACGCGGCCAAGTTCCTTATCCTCTCAGAACTTCTCCATCAGTAAAATGGGGGGATAATAGTGCCTACCTTATAAAGTTGTGGCTTTATACGTGTTAGCTACTATTAATAGATAAATCAACTCATTGTTGACCATCTGACTTATGACAGCTTCACCTTTTGCCCACATCCTCCTTCCCTATTTCTTCCCTTCATATGTACTGACCTTTTGTCCTTGATGATATTTTTTTCCTTTCCCTTTCAGTGTTGCGAATCTGGAACATTTTCCATTAACTCTTAGATGGGAATGAGTACTCATTGAAAAACTATATGCTCTCGAAAAAGACTTATTTGAGTTATACTGGAAATCTTTACTTCTCCTGAGCAACTGGCCTACTTTTGTTATTCCAAACAAAGCAAAACCATATCTCGCCTTTCTACCCTGACCACTGGCTTATAATCTGAGTTTGAGCCCATGTCCCACCAAGCACTTAGGATCACTAGTTTTCTTGCAACTTGGTATGCGTTGATGTACACATTAGTGCATGAAGTAATACACATGCGTTATTTGTGACACCTTCTTAAAATGAAAGAGTTAGCAATTAGATCCCTGAGACTCATTCCATTTATAGACCATACAGGTACACAGATCTCTCAAAACTGTTTTGTGTCCTTCACAATGAGTAGGGTCATTGAGGGTACAGTCTGAGTCTTCACCAAAGACTGAAACCCAGTAGCACTCCGTTTTGTGAATATAATCAGTGCTCTCTTAATTGATTTTAACTCTCTGTTTAAGGAACCAGTAAAAATGAACAGCAGCAGCATTTGGGCTTTTCTGTAAAAACAGCCTTTGCCCCATGCATGCTTGGAATGGTAATATTGGGTCAACCTGCTAATAATAATAGTCTATTCCATATGGAAGCAGCAGTTAAGCACAGCAGTTAAGAGGCTGGCCTCTGGAGTCAAGAATGTTTGAATTCAGATCATAGATCCACCTCTTCCTAGGAAGAGTCTCTCCCTCTCTCAGCAGGTTTCTGCACTGGAAAATGGAGAAAATAATTATACCTACTTCATAAGGTTGTTGGGAGACTAAATGAGATAATGTAGTAACTGCTTCTAACAGCATCTGGCCATCAACAAACTCATTTCTACAGTATTTGCCATGTGCCAAGGAATTCACAAAAGGTTTTACATTCACTACTTTATTTACTCACCACAGCTATAACCCCCTTTGATAAAGAAAATGGAGCTGAGAAAAATTCAGGAAATTGCTGAAGAAAATACAACTGACTAATGATAGAGGGAGAATTAAAATCCAAGTTTACCTGAGTCCGAAGTCTGACTCTGCTTAGATCCTTCAATTCCCACTTCAAAGAATTTACATGGGACAAAAATCCCTATTTTAAAACAGCACTGTCACCAACAAACCATGTACCTTTATGGGCACTTCAATACTAAAACACCCAACTTACAGGGAACCCTGTAACTAAGAACAGCAGATCTATATTGTGATTATGTAAAAGCCATTTATACAATGGATATTACAAAGCCCCATTCCTCACACTTCGTCATCTTATTCTCACATTGACCCTGTGAGAGAAAGGAAAGGCATACAGTCTCAGATTTTAAAATGAGAGAACAACAAGTGCAAAAGCACTTTTAAAATCATAAAGTGTCAGACATGCGACACCAGCACCAATAAGATTCTCCAAAATGTGAACCTGATTATGTCACTGCACTGCTGAAAAATCTTCCAAGAATTCCCCCACCCCTTACAACACAAATAGTCCAATCTCCTCAACATTCCACACAAGCTCCTCTGTAATTTCTGCTACTCCCTACCAAACTCCATGCTTTACTATGCATATTACTTGAAGTTTCCATTTATCATATTTTCCCACTTTTTTTAAGCACTTAACTCTGATTTCTAGATTGCCTTTAAGTTTCCATTTAAACACATCTCCCTACCTTTGTTCTTGTGGTACCATCCCTCTGAAGTGGTGTTCCCGTTCCCTCTATTTCCATCAAGCTCTTCAAATCTCACCTCAAGTGGCACTTCCCCCCAGAAGCCTCTCAGGAACCTTCCCTCTCTGTCCAAGCTAGTTAGACTCTCCTCTAGATTCTTTTCATATTAGGTACTTATAGTCATTACAGCTAATCTCTCACACCGTGTTGTAAGTATCTGACAACACATCCAGTTATCATACTGAACAAAAACTTCCTTAAAGTCAACAGTATGTGCTTTTCTTCATTTTATTCCAGGACTCGATAAATTTTTATTAAATATGAATTAATTAAGGTATCCCACAGACCATATGGTCTTTTTTGACTCTAGGCATTTTCATGTTCAATTCTATCTTTGTGACCTTAAAAACAAATAAAAATATTGGACTTTCAACTCCTTTATTACTAGGTAATGAACACTATTGACAGCCTCATACCATTTCTGGACCCCATCCCATGTCTTACTAGGGATGAATTTCAAAGATGGGGTGAGTTTTGGGCAGACTGAAAATGTCTAATAAAGTTAAGAGTCAAAATCTTTTAATAGTATGTTTTCAAACTCCACAGCATCAAATTCCCTCCACTTATCTTCACACGGGGTGATCAGCAGTGATCTTATCTTCACATGGGGGTGATCAGCAGTGTATTTAACACATAATATATCTGAATTTCATATTTTAGCCACATTATTATTAAATAGATATTCGAAGACCGGCCTCCAAGTCTCTGCTCCCAAGGTATGATTATTGTGATTTGTGTAGAAAACAGCAACTTACCAATATTTATTTTAAATACAGTAGCACATTTCCATAGTAGGGCTGCTTATTCTATTCATAATTTTGTTTTCTTTTTTATTAATATCTTAAAAGTATGTAACTTGAGGGGTACCTGGGGTAGCTCAGTCTGTTGAGTGTCTGACTTCTGCTCAGGTCATGATCTCATGGTCTATGGGTTCGAGCCCTGCATCAGGCTCTGTGCTAACAGCTCAGAGCCTGGAGCCTGCTTCGGATTCTATCTCCTTTCTCTGCCCCTCCCCTGCTCACACTCTGTCTCTCTCTCTCAAAAATAAATAAACATTAAAAGAAATTTTTATAAGTATGTAACTTGGAAGTCTCAAGTGCATTAATAACCACTAACTTCACAGCGATCCCCACAAATAACTCGACAAACATTTTACGAGTAAGACATGGCTCCTGCCCTCAAAGAATCTGCAGTCTACCAACATCAGCAGCTACTTGCCCACTGCATCCCACCAGAACTGCCAATTCTTCCATTTCTTCCCCATCTGCAGGGTACAATGACAGTCTCCCCAACTTCTCCTGACTTCCTGCCTAGTTGTCTTCCTCAGCTTATATAATGTCATTCCCCCTGACAAACACCTGATCCGTCCTGCTCCCATAACCCCTTCCTGCACTAATGAAAGCAAAATATCCACTTCTGCCACCACTATCAAAACCCTCGAGCCAAAAGCACCTCTTCCTTCCACAAAAATGCACAGAACACAGGTATCCTGTTCTGATGGGCCAGGCTTTCCACAAAGACCCAACAACTTCTCTCAGTACCCTCTTTTCACCTATCTTCCCTTTCTGCACAGCCAAAGATAGGGTGGAGTCACCGTCTCCTCCTCTCCATGCCCCGGACCTGCATGTAGTTGGGGGGGAAAAGAGGGGAGGTACAAGGAGTCAGGCCTCAGTGACTAAACATTTTTTAGTACTTGAGGAAGGTGGTGAGAGCTAGGTCTGTCCCAGCTCCCCCAAGCCACCCCTGTTCACTCTCACTTGGCTCCAGAACAGTCTCCCTCCTAGATCCTCCCTCCTCCTACCCTTTCCCGGCTCCACCCCTCCTCTCAAAGGCCTGGAAGAGACCAGCCAGCATCTCACAACAGACAGAAGAAG
This sequence comes from Felis catus, assembly GCF_018350175.1. Taxonomy (NCBI): domain Eukaryota; kingdom Metazoa; phylum Chordata; class Mammalia; order Carnivora; family Felidae; genus Felis; species Felis catus. The sequence continues at coordinate 53,988,804 of NC_058372.1, forward strand.
CTCAAGGCTGTTGCCCCAGAAACCCAGACTACAGAATGGCTGGCTGGGCGCTGTTTGTTTTTCCCGTAATCAGAAAATCCCACTGGGGGGACCATAGGGGGAGTCTCAGCTGCTGTGGTGGCTGGGATCTGGACTATTCCCCACCAGCCCCCTCAGAGGAAGATAGAGTACCAACTTTGCATTATAGTGGGAGGCAAAAGAAACTGGGTGGGCACCCCCACCCCAGGAGTGGAGAGGAAAGAAGGCCAGATCCACTGACTGCAGAAACTAGCTCTGGAAAAAGCCTGACCTTTGGCCTTTGCAAAAGCCCCAAAAGACTTACACCATTTCTGAGAGAGGGAGGGAGGGAATTATTGAGGGAATTGAGGAACAATCACCCCAGGAAGCAAGTCTCATGCACAGAACACAGAAGAGAGAACCACACTAGCACTGCAAGGTTGGAAGACTGGTTTCCTCAGTGTTCTCAGCTTTCAGCTGGGTAAAACAAGCCATCCCTTCTGGTTCGACTTTTACAGCCAATGCAAGGGAACACCGGTAACAGAACAGAAATGTTGGCACCTCCCATAAATTAATTAATCAGGAATGCATGATGGCTAAGCCCTGAAAAGCACCAGGGACAGAAAGCTGCTATGGACACATGATGCTGACAGAGATGCTACATTTAAAAAAAAAAAAAAATGGCATCCAAGTTGCTGAAGTACCCTCTACAATCCTGGGTACCAAAAGCCAGGAATCTACCCCAGTTAAATCTGCGTAGCTCAGTGTCCCTGGGCAAAAATGGAAAAGAAGGCAGCTTTCACACAGCTTCTAGCAAATGCACTAGGAATCACATAAGTTAATAGTTTCAGAATGTCACAGTAGCTACAGCGTGTAAATAGGAAAGTTTAATGCAGATGTCTGTAAATATCCCCTTGCATTTCAAAGGTATCAATTCATCCAACCCGAAGACAAGGCCAAACAGCTTAGTCACCAGCAGGCTGGGCAAACTGCTTTCTCGATATAAATCGGGCATAAAGTAAACATGGTCATCCTCCTCCCCCACCTAGAGCACCAATCTACGCCCGCCCGGTGCATCAGCAGCTCCCAGCTAGGGCCCCGGCCCCAGGGGGTAGAGGGTGAATTTCGCAACTCTCTCTAGGCTCCATCCTCTCCCCGGATGCGCTTACCTGCTATCCTAAGCACTGCCCTCTCAGCGGGGTCCAGCACCGAGCCCCCGTGAATCTTTCTTTTTGATCTCTCATGTTTAGGCAAATTCCAGGGTAAGGTGTCTCCCGGCGCTGGAGATGCCGAGCCAGATTTCTGGCTGAAATCATCTTCATCAGAAAAATCCGCAGAGGAAGACATAGAGCAGCGATAGGACGCGTTCCCGGAACTCTACAGAGGATGACACAGAAAAAAGCATTAATAGCAAAACACTCACATATGCTCATCGCTTTCAACAGTCCCCTCCCTGCCCCCAAACTGAGTCTGGCATCCTGCACCATCCTCAATGCTGAGGGGAAACACAAACAAGAAATGAAACCCAGGGCTCACCATCTTTTCTTGGCCGTGTCTCAGACGGCAGAAACAAAACCCAGGCGGTCCCAATACATAGGAGATTTGCACAGAAGTGTGTGGCCTGCGGTCCGGCCACCGGCTCACAAATGACTGGCCCAACAATGAAGCCAGAATCAACAGCCTTCCTGTTACAAATCTATAGTATCTGGCTCCCCCAGCAGGACAGGAGAAACATTTTCCATTACTAGACTGCTGGTGAATTCATTAATGCAACTAACTTGAAGTTTCAAAAACAAAGCACAAATGCAGGATGTTGAGTCCCAATTCCTTTCCGTTTCAAGTCGCCTCACAACTGGAGTCTCCTTTCTGACGAGTTGTAAGCCCCTTGTCCTCTTTACTTAATTTTCTTCATGAGATTGAAGCAGGTTCCCAGAAAGGAGCAAGGAGGGAGGAAGGACAGATTCTGAGAAGAGCTTTTCTTAAGACTGGCGAGAACACAAAAGACTGTTTTCAGAAGCCCAAGACAGATCCAATAAACAAACATCTGAACTCAGTTGAGAGTTCTTCAGATAATTTAAACTTCTAGCAAAGTAACAGCTGCCAATAATGTAAATGAGGATGATGCAGCTCAGTGACAGGAAACAGCTCTTCTCAGCTCCTGGTCATTACACAGTGAAATGAGAAACAGGATGCTTCTACCAAAGCACTTTGCCTGAAGGTTAGTCCTCCCTTCGTCCAGCAGGAACAAATCTGCAGGATCATATCTTGCATCAAAAGGTTCTATCTTCCACACAGGGAAAAGGCACGAGATATTATTCCTGCCTTCTTTACTGAGGTAGGTTTGTGATTATTTAGAGAGCTGCTGGCTTGCTGTGGAAATAAGGATGTTATCTGTGCTGCGAACAGTGATATAAATAAAGTACCGAGGGGGAATCTGTACTTTCCCATTTAGAATTCCACTTGCTAAAAAAGTAAGGCTCGTTGTAAAGATGGCAAACTGGTGCAACTCAAATTCCCGAAATGGATCTTGCAGTCACAGACTCCTAAGAAGCAAGTTGCAGACCGGAATCAGTGAGGCATACTCCAATTTGAGCAAAAACACTGAGCTGCTCACAAAAGCAGTGGCGACTGCAGCAAAACAGGCTGTGTGAGCAACATCCCAAAGCACTCACTCACGGCCTGTGAAGCAAACTACAAGTGAATCAGGACTATTAATCTTGCCTCCGTCTATTCAGGCATGTTGCTACACATGGTCAACACCACCATTTTAAAAGTACACATAATATTTCCCAGCAAGTAAAGTGTCTAAGATTTATCTTGCGCCCTATTCTTTCCCAAAGAAGTGGTCTCCATTTTATTTTACCTGAAATGTCATCGCCTTGGCTAATTTATTTATTTAGATTTTTGTATGTTTTCCTCATGGCAATAATGTATGAGGCAAACATGAGGTAAATAAATAAAATTGATTTTCTAAATTGTTGCTAGAGTCCACAGAGAGTTGTGAGTGGGTATTAAGTCAGTCACAGAATGCCATTATCAACCTAATTTATTTTCCATGCTTTTCTGAAAATTCATCTTGCACTCTCTGATGTCGTGTTATTGGCTACATCTGTGGAAAAGGGTGACATTCTTAAAGACTTTCAAAAGGGTATTGGGTTTCTTTGGTTGCCTTGTCTTCCTTAAAATGGCTTCCTACCTGTCCTTACTTAAGGTCATCCCTTATCTGCGAGATTATATTTCTTGCTGTTGCCCGCACAATTTCACTGACTATAGTCATTTGATTGTTTATCTTTACAGACAGACTTAGGGAGTAACTGTTAAAGAACTGCTCCTTTCCAAAAACCACTGGTTATTGATTTTTGTAGATAGAGTAATTTTTTTTAATGGCCAGAGTCTCAGCTGATTGAACAGCAAAATGTGATTTATGCCATGACATAAACACCATTAATCACACGTAGCCAGATGGGAACAGTTACTACCCCTGGACCCAAGGGTGTTGACTGGGGCAGCTTCTAATCTGGTAGTGTCACTGGTAAACAGATAAGAGAGAAAAGGAAGAAAAGACCATCAGCAACACTTCTTTCAGCAATATATCATATGAAAATATAGACACAGATACACAGACCAAGGGAAATCATGCATATTTCTCTTTGGTAAAGTCTCCCAAGCTACATAACAAAAGCATTTTAAGAACATATTAGGGTTTTTTACACAATAATTTCCATAAACACTTTTAAAAATGTAAGTAAACTATACAAAATTAGGCCCATTTGAACCTTGAAAATTGAAAATGGATTTAACTGAAGCTGCTTTGAAGGTAATCAATCCTATAAAACTGTTATATTCTTTATTGATTTTAAATGATTTGATTCATGTCAGTATCTTGGAGACTGGAGGAAAGAGTGTAAGAATACAGTTCCTGGGGTGCCTGGATGGCTCTGTCAGTTAAGCGTTCAGCTCTTGATTTTGGCTCTGGTCATGATCTCACAGTTCATGAGATTGAGCCCCGCATTGGGCTCTGCACTGATAGCATGGAGCCTGCTTGGGATTCTCTTTCTCCCTCTTCCTCTGCCCCTCCCCAACTCATGCGCACACTCTCTCTCTCTCAAAATAAAATGATTAAACTAAAAAAAAAAAAAAAAAGAATACAGTTTTCTTTTCGAAAAAGCTAACCTGTTTTCTGGCCCCAAATCCATAGCCTCACGTTTGATGTGGAGTTTGCAGGGATTAGACAAAGGAAGAGGGCTCTTGTGACCAGCAAAAGCCCCAAGATCTTATCTCTTATTGCCTAAGGTTTGATTCCTATTAAAATATAAACATCTATGTCCATGAATAAGAGATTTGATAATTACAGTATATCCATACAATGAACTAATGAACTACACTGCAGCAATTAAACAAAAATGTTACCCATCTACACTAGGATTCCTTTTAAAAAGTGTGTGTGTCTGTGTGTGTGTGTGTGTGTGTGTGTGTGTGTATGTGTGTATGTAGATGGATAGATAAATAGATAGATAGGTGATTGATAAATTGGTAAACAGAAGATAGGTAGATAGATAACTATTTACCAGTGTATAAACAATGGTTTCTCAGAATGTTGACTAATATTATAAATAAATGGACTTAATTTTATTCCTTATAATTTTTAAATTCAAAACAAGTACACAAAAATTTAAAAAGAAAGCTACTATGCCAAGAGTCAGAGAAAATAGCAAAGGCCCTGAGAAGAAGTAACTAGTTAGCCAGTGTTTTTAACCATTTGGGGCTCACAGGCACCCCTGAAAAGCTGAAGAAATCTATGGGAACATCTCTCCAGAACAGAACACATGGGCAAATATACACAAACTTTGCATATGATTTTATGGAGTTCACTGACACACTGACTCCAGGTTAAGGACCCCAATTTACACCATCGTCTGTCATCACCATTTGACATTCATGTTGAGTACAAAAGAAATAGGAAAGCACTGTGGACTGTGCAGAAGAAGAAGAAAGGGTAATTAGGAGGGTAAAGACAAAGTTGGCCTGGGTCATAATATTTTTAACATTTGGCCTTTTTTTTTTTTAAATAAAGGACTGTGAACCACTTCAGGACTGATGTTGGGTCTCTAACCAAAAACACCAGGTTGTGAGAAATCTAAACACCCTGTATTATGTCTTATTACAACCTAGTTATTAAGGCAGTCTTAACAATTGAATTAGATCACCAAAACTCTAAAATGACTTTCCTAACAGCCAGTGCATTCACATGGTATAAAAACAACCCAAATGTCTTAAAGCCAAGATAATTAGAGAATGCAACATTTTTAGAAGGGGATCTAAACAATAACTTCTCTAATTGAAACCCCGGTGGGGGATCTGAGATAAGTACAATGGAACTGCCTAAATTGGAAGCCGCCCAGTCTTAGCACCCTGATCCGCAGGAAAATGCCAGGAAGTTGTCTCTGCACTAGGCATTCTCTAAATGCAACGGAGAAACAAGTGGAGATAAGGGTTTGTAAAAGAGCCAGACTTTTAGGATCCCAGAGACTGGACAGGTGACTTCCACAAACCTGCATACCTATATTTTATGCACACTTCTGCAAATATATTTCCAAAAGTTTACCAAAAGGTTAAAAACTAAAACACATAAACAATTAGATTGTGGGGCATTCTATAAAATAACTCTTCTGTACTCTTCATAATGGTCAATGTTGAGAAATATACACACCAAACAAACAGAGCATGTTATAAATTTAAAAATAAATACAGCAGGGGCGCCTGGGTGGCTCAGTGAGCTAAGTGTCCGACTTCAGCTCAGGTCATGATCTCACGGTTCATGGGTTTGAGCCCCGTGTTGGGCTCTGTGCTGACAGCTCAGAGCCTGGAGCCTGCTTTGGATTCTGTGTCTCCTCTCTCTGCCCCTCCCCTACTCATGCTATGTCTCTCTTTCTCTCAAAAATAAAAATAAACATTAAAAATTTTAAAAATAAATTAAAATTAAAATAAATGAAGCATACTAACAAATTTGTGAACCTTGATGAGATTCTATACTTTTGTTTTAAACTAAAAAGAATATGTTAGGGACAACTGGGAACATTTGAACATGGATTATGATTGTTTATTAGATAATATTGGGAAATTATTGTTTATTTTCTAAGATGTGATAATGATATTGTGATTGTATAGGAAAGTGCCTTATCCTGGGACACTTTTATCCTTATCTTCCAGGGTGAAGAAACTCTTGATGTCTGCACTTATTTTCAATTGTTTAAAAAAAAAAAAAAAACAAGAGAACTGGTAAATATAGCAATAGGTTATGGCCCAACAGGTTATCTGTCCCTCCCCTGCTCATGCACAGGCATTCTCTCTCTCTCTCTCTCTCTCTCTCTCTCTCTCTCTCTCTCTCTCTCAAAATAAATACACTAAAAAAATGAACATAAAAAATAATAAGTATTCACAATACTACTCTTTCAACTTTTCTACACATTTGAATATTTTCAAAATGAAGAGTTGGGTGGGGGACAGGGATGGACACATAAGTAAGACCTTTCTCGGTTTCTCTGAGTGTTGCTTAATCTAGGCCTGTTCTCACAACATCGAGATCCCTGGACTGCAAGTACACAGTGATAGTGTCCATCTCAGTAATTTTTCATAGTATTTCTTGATATACACTTTGAGAAGCACCAAAGCAGTAGCCTAAATCAACAAGACACCAGAGAAAGGTGATGTGCTTGCCTTAGTCCTAAGTATAGTTTTAGATGAAAGGATATAAAAGAGACTTCACCGGTATTCGTTTAATATACAATCCAGTGAACACAAAGTTGGTTCAAAATCACATTTTTAAAAAAAATTTATATAAACAAAATAAAAGACATCAAAACTTGAAAAACGTGAAGATCTGGGATACCTGGGTGGCTCAGTTGGTTAAGCATCCGACTCTTGATATCAGCTCAGGTCTTGATCTCAGGATCATGAGTTCAAGCCCCATATTAAAAATGATAATGATGGGGCGCCTGGGTGGCGCAGTCGGTTAAGCGTCCGACTTCAGCCAGGTCACGATCTCGCGGTCCGCGAGTTCGAGCCCCGCGTCAGGCTCTGGGCTGATGGCTCAGAGCCTGGAGCCTGTTTCCGATTCTGTGTCTCCCTCTCTCTCTGCCCCTCCCCCGTTCATGCTCTGTCTCTCTCTGTCCCAAAAATAAATAAACGTTGAAAAAAAAAATTTTTTTTAAATAATAATGATAAAATTAAATTAAATTAATTAAATTAAATTAAAATCATGAAGATCTAATTTTGTTTAAAATCCCATTGATTAGGTAAATATATAGTAAGGCCCAAAACAACTTGTATGCTAGTTTTTTATTGGGAAACAAGTCAAAAAAGCAAGGGCCCATTATCTGATATTACAGATCCTAGAGAAAACAATCTCTACCACAAATAAACAGATGTTGATGAAAACAGTTAAGGAAAATGTAAGAGTGTATTTAAACCCTTGAAAACCAAATGAATTATGATAAACTGTGGAGACTATGTGCTTGTTTTAAATTTTTTTAAAACCTATTTGAACAATTCAGTATATCTCATCAAATAAATAGTTTTTAATTAGCCTCTCAACTGGAAACCATTTTTAAACAGTAAGAGGGAGGGAGCTTCTGCTTTGACAAGACATCAGCTATCTCCCACTCTCTCCTTTTAGGGGACATTTGCAGGAGCCCTTAACTGAGAGGGGAAGAAGAGCCTAGGTGGAGTTAGGGGGAAAGAGAGGTCAGAAGGAAGGGAAGCTAGAAGGCTCTTGGATCTCACTCCATGGAGGAGGCTTTGGGCAAAGAGTTAAGGAAGTCAAAGGTTTCTTTTAGGTGGACAGGGCGAGTTCATCAGCCTCTGAAAGAAGAACACTGGAATTCAGGACACAAATTCTTCCTAGAAAGATTGTGCATTAAAAGTGCTCCATGGGGGGCACCTGGGTGGCTCAGTTGGTTGAGGGTCTGAATTCAGCTCAGGTCATGATTTCATGGTCCGTGAGTTCGAGCCCCACATTGGGCTCTGTGCTGTAGTTCAGAGCCTGGAGCCTGCTTGGGATTCTGTGTCTCCCTCTCTCTCTGCCCCTCCCCAACTCATGCTCTGTCTCTCAAAAAAATGAATAAATGTTAAAAAAAATAAAAACAAAAAAGAGTGTTCCTTGATATTATGTTTCTGGGGAAACTGAACTCACACATCATTTTCCTCTAGCTGTGTAGGAAGCTCTACAAGATAAGCATCAAAGACTCATTTCTGGGAGGAGTATGGCTGAGATTCTAGGCAGTCTTGGCTTCGTACTAAAACATTCTCCAAGACTTCCTTCCTTTCAGTATAACCGTCTTGTTCTAACTACACACATCATTTATTGAATGACCATAGTCAGGAAAAATACTAAGCATTTTCTTTCACATCTTGTTTAATACTACTGCAACCCAAGAAAGAAACAGATGTTTGGAGACGCTAAGTAACTTGTCCACAGTCATTTCATCAGTACAAATTAGAGCCAGGATTTCCATCTGGGTCATTTGAGCCCAAAGCCTGTGCTCTCAACCATGTGTTGTTAAATGCCCTAAAATGTGTCTTAGGCACTGGGAGGAACATCTTAACATACAGCCCTCAGAGGTCTTACCATTTATTTGGGGAGCTCAAAATAAGTAGACTTGTTTTGTGCTCAGTACTAAGCCCAAAGGACAGAAATGATCAGAGACAGTTGTCAGTTCACAAAGAAAAACCATACAAAAACAAACAACCCTTAAAAGTGGAAAGGACTTGGAGCACCTGGGTGGCTCAGTCGGTTAAGTATCCGACTTTGACTCAGGTCATAATCTCACAGTTCATGGGTTCAAGCCCCACATCAGGCTCTGCACTGACAGCTCATAGCCTGAAGCCTGCTTCAGATTCTGTCTCCCTCTCTCTTTGACCCTCGCCTGTTTGTGTTTTCCCATTCTCTCTCTCAAAAATAAATAAATAAAATTTTTTTAAAAATTCAAAAAAAAAATTGGGAAAGACTGCTTTGTATGATACTGAGCACCTTCCTACTGCAAGGGACCAAGTCTGTGCTGAGGGGAACACTGAGTTTACTCTGGTCTCTCCCAACTCTAAGATTCTTTGGTCCTAGGTGTTCTGACACTGCCCCAATCATCCCTCAAAAGGATTACAAATAAAAGAAAAATTATATTAGGTACCAAAATATGAAAATTTTCTAAAATTATAAAAATCTTTTAAAAATAGCACAGACTTTTTTGCAAGTCCTGCTTAATTTGGTCATATTAAAATTACAGAAATAGAGACATCAAAACCAGTCTGTATTTGAGGACCTGTAGGTAGTCTTTCCAAACTGACAAAGGACATTTCCAATAATTTGCCTAAAGAAAAAGCAAATGCAACACTGAAAATAGCCCCACATAACAGAAACACATTAGGAAGACAAGCTCGAATGCCAAAAACATCTCTTTAACTAGAGAATACATAATCTTATATTTTAAATGGCTACTTAGTTATATCAATCAATTAAAAATATGTCTTAAGTGGGGGCACGTGGCTGGCTTGGTCAGTGGAGCATTCAACTCTTGATCTCAGGGTTGTGAGTTTGAGCCCCACGTTGGGTGTAAAGATTACTTAAAAATAAAAATCTTAAAAATAAATATGTCTGAAGTACACATCAGCTCCTGCCTTGGAGGAGCTTAAAATCTAACTGGCAGAGCAGAGGTGATAAAATAGCCAACTTATATTTAAATATTATCATCTTAATGTGTTAGGCTGAAAAATATCTCTTCCATAAGATAATGTAAATGTGTACATAAAGATATGATTAATAATATAAAGTCAATTGGGAGAGAGATGCTGAGTCAGGAAACAGTTTACTGCATCTATAGTCTCTTTAGAAGCCACGATGGAGATGCAAGCATTTTGTACCTGCCTCATTCGTCCAACAGTATCATATCCAAAACTGTCAACTGCTGATACAGCCATCCTACAGATGCATTGTGACTGACCTACTCATTTTTTAAAACTAATGACAGACATTTAAAAACTGGGAGTTTTATAAGAAAATTAAGATATGGAGCTTTGAGCCCAATAGTATTTCCCCTTTTCAGAAAGGACATGTGCTTTCTAGTCTGACACAGCCCGTACCTGGCCCACTTCATTTACTTATGATGCCTGGCATAGGATCCAGCATAAATTAAGGCATAAATGAAAGTATGGGTGATACTGTTGCATTCAGAAAGTAAACCACAGAGGTGAGGAAAGTAGGGGATAATAATGGTAATCAATAAAAAGAGGATGACCATTTAGGGGCGCCTGGATGGCTCTGTTGCTTAAGCCTCCGACTCCTGATTTTGGCTCAGGCCATGTTCTCATGGTTTGTGAGATTGAGCCCCACACTGGGTTCTGCGCTATCAGCACAGATTCTCTTGGGATTGGTATTGGGATTCTTGGGATTCTCTCTCTCTCTCTCTCTCTCTCTCTCTCTCTCTCTCTGCCCCTCCCCTGCTAGTGCACACTCTTTCACTCTCTAAAAATAAATAAACATTTAAAAATTTTTAGAAAGGTGATGGCAGTTTAAAAAACAATAAGAAGAAAACCAGAAAAGAGGGGACAAAACAAAGGAAAGGGTTATCAAAATATCTCAGTTAAATTAGTGTCAAACAGAAACAGAGGACTCTATGTTCCTGCTGACATCCAAGTGCTGATCTCATTCTGCTCCATTCCCAAGAGCTCTGGTTAACATTTCAAATGCCCAGGAAATGGAAGTGAACTGTATGCCTTGGTAAATGCTGACTCATGATCTCCATGAACTTGGCAGGACCACCCACCCATTGCTACTGCTGCTGACTCCCACTATTGTTCGCTCCTGCCCCTCCCCATGGTCAAATCTGCTACCAAATGTTTCTCCTACCTTTGTCTAGGTCATGGAAGAGGTTTTGATTCCAAATACTCTCAATAGCCAGTACAGAACTCTGGCTTCTGTTAAAAAGAAGATGTGGGCTATGATCACACATGTGGGGCCCTAAGATATAAGCACAGGACATTTGCAAAAACCAAACCCCAACTACTATCTATGCTGACTAGTCATAAAGTTCAAGATATGTGCATATCACACCAAAGACTGAATGCTGGGTAAAAGCTATATGACCTTGGGAAAACTGTTTGGCCTCTTTGGGCTTTGGTTCTCTCATCTGAGAAATGGGAAATGTAACAGTGCATAAGACATAAGGTTGTTGGAGCAGAATAAATAATACATGAAAAGTGCTTATAGCAATGCCCAACATGGAGAAAGCATTAAGTAAATTTTAGCATTAAGTGATGTTAGCTAATCACATTGGCATGATCCAGAGGTATATGACTAACTCCAGTTAAGCCAACATGATTTGTCATTTCAGGGAATTTGAAGCAACAAACAGAGACAGAGACTGGAAGTTATTGGAATTAGGTCACGTAAGTAACAGCTCTCAGCACACAAGGTCCATGGAGTTCCCATATCTATCCTTCCTATCCATCCCAAGCTTGGTTGTTGAACCTTCAGTTCTTTGAGATGTCCTTGTATCTTTCCATTCCTCTTTTTTTCTTTTAAATTCATTGTCTCCATTGTTGGAAACAACAACAAAAACTTAGACAAACACATTAGTATTAAAAGAAAAAGCAATTATAGGCATTCAATTCTTCCCTGTAGAAACATAAGCAGGGTTGTCTTTATACCTTCATTTTCATTACCTGTCTTCATTAATGAGACTTCAGAAAATTGCTTTTGATAATAGCTTTTACAGAGTTATTCTCTCACTTCAAATAGTTACTGCTTAAATGAAGTGGAAAAATTACTTTTTCATTTAAAAAAGGAGCCTTACTATTGCACTGAAACCAAGTACATGACATTTTAAGTGCTTGGCACTTCCACTGTCCCTTTCTGAGAAAAACAGGGCTTGATCCCAGTGTGTTAAGTGAAAATGATCCTGCTACCATAAGCCACATCTGATTGGAACCATGGATCACTGACTGAACATAGGAGGCCCAGTGCCTCTGAGCTGACTTGGTGGAAAACTCTGCCCAGCTGGGATGTTTCATGCTGGATGATGGCAGTCCAGTCCAACTGCAGCCTCTCCTCTGGGGAATAAATGCCAAGTACATTCCATTTGCCCTTAAGTAGTATTTGGGCTTTCCCAAAGATGCACTGTACATCCCACTCTGAGAACACTTGAGATCCATCTGGAACAATTGTGTGGTTCAAAGCCCCTACATCTGCACTAAGGGCTGCCTCAGACTTCATCTTCTTTTTGTAATAGATGTCTCTTTCAGAAGGTAATCTGGGCCTGTCCCTTCTTTGCTTTATCCCTAGGGGAAGCTATGTGTCAGGGCAGGCAGCAGAAACAGCCTGCAAGAACACTTGGCTGTTGAGACTAGGGCATAGAAAAGGGTAGAAAGTTCTGGAGAAAAGGACTTGCCCCAGCCTAAAAAGAGGCCCACTTGGGCTACAAGGAACATCTGTGGATCCTGGAGCAGGGGACTTCTTGAATCTGAGAAGATAAACCATACAGACATGGCTGCCTGGTGTGTCTAGGGGTACCAACCCTATGGTGCACCTTTCAAAAGATCCCTGTGTCTGGAGAGTAACCCAGAAACAGCCTAAAGGGCCCAAAGGGGCAGCCACATCACAGGGGGTATGTCAGCATAACCTAGAGTCACAAATATTCTTTCCTATTCATTGACACTTTGGCATCTTCTAAGAACCCAGAACATTAACACAACTCCAAGATGGATGAAGCAAGGACCATCCAACCCAGCATAATGGGAGAATGGGAGTCAAAACCTAAGTTGAGATGAAAAAAAAGAGAGAGAGAGAGAAAGTGATATATCTTACACCAGAGTTTATAGATTCACACTCCCTGCATGGGCATGACTGTTTCATATTTACTTTAGAATTCCAGTTCTTGGGAGTGGGCCCCTCATGACTATCTATTGAATGGATCCACTGGCTTGTAGCTCAGCTTCAGTAGCTGGTTCTCATGTGAGTACAGAATCAAAGAGGAAGCTCTGTCAACTAGGGCTACAAATGTCCTGAGTATCTATCTGTCTGCCTCTCTCTCTCCACCCCCCCTCACGCATGCACACACACACGCGCGCGCGCACACACACACACACACACACACACACACACACACCCCACCAACAAAATCACCACAGCAGCTGCCTCCTCCTCCTCCTTCTTCCTCCAGCATCATTTTTCTTTTTAAGGCTACCTTGAAGTACTCTAGAATCATAGTAGAAGGGAATACACTTGCTTGCTCCACATCCAGAAAACACTATGATGAATTCTAGCAGAAACACATGCACACTATGGAATAAACAGAGAGCTGTTCCCTTGTGCCCTACTTCATTTCCTCCTGCACTGGTCCTATGTATGTATCCACAGCACAGGAACCAGCTGGAAAGTTGGCAGTGAAGAATCCAGGTATCTTCAAAAGTCTGTTCAGCGAAAATCATTGTTTATTGGTGTGATGGTTAATTTTATACATCAACTTGACCAGATCATGGGTGTGGGTCAGCCTCAGCAATGCAGTTGTAGGCCCTAAGAGCAAAGACTAAGGTTTCCTGTAAATGAAGGAATTTTCCTCAAGACTACAACACAGGAAACTTGCCTGAGTTTCCAGCCTGTAACATCAACTCTGATCTGAATTTCTATCCTGTCAAACTCTCCTACAGATTTTGGATTTGCCAGCCCCACAAACACATGAGCCAATTCCTTAGAATAAATCTGTAAGTATATCTGTCCTATTGGCTCCATTTCTCTGGAGAACCCTAAGTAATACAACTGGCTTCAATATTACTTTCTCAGAGTTTTATAAATGCAGTTTCCTGCATTTCAGGGAACTAGAAACACATGGTATAATTCACATTTTACACTTTAATGGAAAGAAAAACAATACAGAACTTTTATCATGCCAGGTCAGAAGGCTACAATGGTTCTTCCAACTCTACTATTCACCACCCATACTACCATTAGAAAGTTATTTAACTTCTCCAACTTTCCCAGATTCTTAATGTGGATAATCATATCTTCCTCACTAATGTTAGGCAGTATAAAATGAGATAATGGGGGAGTCTGGATGGCTCACTTGGTTAAGTATCCAACTCTTGGTTTCAGCTCAGGTCATGATCTCATGGTTCCTGAGTTCTAGCCCCATTATCAGGCTCCTCATTTGACAGGACAGAGCCAGCTTGGGATTCTCTCTGTCCCTCTCTTTCTGCCCCTCACCCATGCACTGACACATGTGCTTTCTAGCTCTCTCTCAAAAATAAATAAACATTTCCTAAAAAATGAGATAATGTATGTAAAGCATCTAATATGATGTCTGCCTAGCACATAACACTCAATATATTTTACAGCATTTCGCTCTAAGAGGAAAAGATAAAATGAAAGCAAAGTAAAGAGTACTTAGAATAGCAATGATTATAGTTATATTACCAAAAAGTATACCATTTTGAGGACTTGAAAAAAATTTCCAGCATTATTGAGAAATAATTTACATTCATCACTATATATGTTTAAGGCATACAGCATGATGCTTTGATTATCAGATAATGTGAAATGACTACCACAATAGATTCAACATCCATCTTCTCATACAGATATAATAGGACCATCTGGGTGGCTCAGTCAGTTAAGCATCCAACTTAGGACTTCAGCAGTTCGAGCCCCATGTCCAGCTTTGTGCTTACAACTCAGAGCCTGGAGCCTGCTTCAGATTCTGTGTCTCCCTCTCTCTCTGCCCCTCCCACACTTGCACTGTGTATTTCTCTCTCTCAAAAATAAACAAACATTTTTTAAAAACTCAAACAGATACAATAAAAAGAAAAAAAGAATAAAGGGGAGGAAATTGTCTCCTTCTGATAAGAACTCATAGAATTTACTTTCTTAAACTTTTCTATATATCATACGGCAGTGTTAGCTATAGTCATCATGTTGTATATTATATCCCTAGTATTTATTTATCTTATAATTGAAATTTGCAACTTTTGACCATCTTCCTCCAATTTCCCCTCCCTCCACCTACCACCTCTGGTAGCCATAAGTCTGATGTATTTTTCTGTGTTTGGGTTTTTTCTTTTCTTTTTAATTTTTTTTTAATTTTTTTTTTAACGTTTATTTATCTTTGAGACAGAGAGAGAAAGAGCATGAACAGGGGAGGGGCAGAGGGAGAGGGAGACACAGAATCCGAAACAGGCTCCAGGCTCTGAGCTGTCAGCCCAGAGCCCGACGTGGGGCTCGAACTCACGGACCGCGAGATCATGATCTGAGCCGAAGTCAGCCGCCCAACCGACCAAGCCACCCAGGCGCCCCTTAAATTTTGTTTTTTAACTTTTTTTTTTCATTTTTGAGAGACATAGGGAGACAGAGCATGAGCAGGGGAGGGGCAGAAAGAGAGGGAGATACAGAATCTGAAGCAGGCTCTAGGCTCTGTGCTGACAGGCTGACATTAGTGAGCCTGATGTGAGGCTCGAACCCACGAACAGTGAGATCATGACCTGAGCCAAGTCAGACGCTTAACCAACTAAGCCACCCAGGTGCCCCTGAGTTAGAGTTTTTTTGCAGTGTTTATGTGTGTGTTTAGATTCCACATATAACTGAGATCATACAGTATTTGTTTTTCTCTGACTTATTTCACTTAGCATAATGCCTTCAAGGCCCAACCATGTTGTCACAAATGGTAGGATTTCCTCATTTTTATGGATGAATAATATTCCATTATATATACATACTATAATTTCTTTATCCATTCATCCATCAGTGGACATTTAGTTTATTTTGATGCCTTAGCTATTATAAATAGCATTGCTAGGAACACAGAGGTGCAGATACCTTTTTTTTTTTTTTTTGAGTTAGTATTTTCATTACTTTTGGATATATTCCCAGAAGTAGAATTGTTGGATCATATGGTAGTTGTATTTTTAATTTTTTGAGGATCCCCCATACTGTTTTCCATAGCAGCTGTACCAATTTACAATCCCACTAACAGTACCCAAGTGTTCCCTTCCTCCACATCCACACCAGCATTTATCATCTCTTATCTTTTTGATGATGGCCATTCTAACAGGCCTGAGGTGACATCTCATTGTGGTTTTAATTAGCATTTCTCTGCTGACTAGTGATGTTGAGCATCTTTTCATGTACCTGTTAGCTTTCTGTATATCTTTTTTGGAGAAATGTCAATTCAGATCCTTTGCCTGTTTCTTAATTGGGCTATATGGGGGAGGGGTTTGGTTTTAATTTTTGTGTTGTTAGGGTTTTTTTTTTTGGAGGGGCAAGTTTTAGGGGAGGTTTTTGTTATTGGAGGTTGTTTCATTTTGCAATTAAGTTGTAGTATTTACATGTTTTGGATATTGACTCCTTATGAGATATATGGTCTGCAAATAGTTTTTCCCAGTCCATAAGTTGTTTTTACTTTGTTGATGGTTTATTTTGCTGTGCAGAAGCTTACTAGTTTGATGTAGTCCCACTTGATTATTTTTATTTTGTTGTTTGTGCTTTAGGTGTCATATCCAAAAAATCATTACCAAGACCCATGTCAAGGAGTTTTTTTTCTGTGTTTACTTCCAGGAGTTTCATTGTTTCACATCTTATATTTAAATCTTTAATCCATTTTGAGTTAATTTTTGTGAATGGTGTAAGATATGGGTCCAGCTTCATTCTTTAAATGTAAATATCCAGTTTACATATAAATATCCAGCACAACTTATTAAAGAGACTATCCTTTCTCCGAGTTTGTTTTTGTTTTTGTTGTTGTTGTTGTTGCTGCTGTATTTTAAGTAGGCTCCACACCCAGCATGGAGTCCAATGCAGTTCAGGCTCGAACTCACAACTCTGAGATCAAGACCTGAGCTGAGATCAAGAGTCAGACACTTAACTATCTAAGTAAGACACCCAGGTGCCCCATCTTCACTTAGTATTCTTGGCTTCCTTGTAAAATATTAGTTGACTGTATATGCTTAGGTTTATTTATAAGCTATCTATTCTGTTCCACTTGTCTAATTGTCTGTTTTAGGCCACTACCATACTGTTTTGATTACTATAGCTTTATACTATAGCGTGAAATCAGGAGGTGTGATACATACTGCTTTGCTTTTCTTTCCCAGGATTTCTTTAGATATTTAGGGTCTTTTGTGGCTCCATATAAATTTTAGAAGTGTTTTTTCTACTTCTATAAAAACAGTATTGATGTTTTAACAATATTAATTCTTCAAATCCATGAACACAGGATACCTTTCCATTTATTTGTCTACTCTGATTTCTTTCCTCAATGTCTTACGATTTTCAATGTAGAGATCTTTTACCTCCTTAAATTTATTCCTGTTTTATTATGTTTGATGCTATTGTAAATGGGATCAATTTCTTTTTCAGAAATTTTGTTGTTAATATATAGAAATGCTACTTATTTATGTATGTTAATTTTGTACCCTGAAATTTTACTGAAATCATTGATTAAATTTAACCATTTTTTGGTTGAGTCTTTAGGATTTTCTATACATAAAATTATGTTGTCTGCAAATAAAGACAATTTAATTCTTCCTTTCTGATTCTGATACCTTTTTTTTTCCTTGAGTAACTGCTCTAGCAAAGACTTCCAGTACTATGTTGAATGCAAGTGGTGAGAGTAGTCACCCTGTATTATTCCTGACCTTAGAGGAAGAGTTTTCATCCTTTTACCACTGAGTATGTTACATATATGGCCTTTATTATGTTGAGATATGTTCTTTCTATGCCTAATTTGTTAAGACCTTTTTATCATGAACAGACACTGAATTTTGTCAAATGCTTTTTCTGCATCCATTGAGATGATCATATAATTCTTTTCTTTCATCCTATTACTGTGATTTATCACAATAATTAATTTGTGTATGTTGAAGCATCCTTGCATCCCAGGGATAAATCCCACTTGGTCATAGTGAATGATCCTTTTAATGTGCTATATTCAGTTTGCTATTATTTTATTAAGAATGTTTGCATCTAGATTCACCAGGAATACTGGCTCGTAGATCTCCTTTCTAGTAGTGTATTTTTCTGGTATTGATATCAGGATTATTCTGGCCTCGAAACATGAGTTTGGGATTGTTTTCAACACCCCCCCCCTTCCATTTTTTGGAAGAGTTTAAGATAGATTTGTGTTAATCCTCCTTGAAATGTCTGCTTATGGGCCCCTGGGTGGCTCAGTCAGTTGAGTGTCCAACTTCGGCTCAGGTCATGATCTACAGTTAGTGGGTTCCAGTCCAATGTGGGGCTCTGTGCTGACAGCTCTGAGCCTGGAGCCTGCTTCTGATTCTGTGTCTCCCCCTCTCTCTCTCTCTCTCTCTCTCTCTCTCTCTCTCTCTCTGCCCCTCCCCCACTCACACTCTGTCTCTTTCTCTCAAAAACAAATAAACATTAAAAACTTTTTTAAAAATAAAAAATAAATATCTGCTGACATTTAGAAGTGAAGGCATCCGGTACTGAACTTTTCTTCATTGGGAGATTTTTTATTACTGATTTAATCTCCTAACTAGTATTTGGTCTACTGATACTTCTCTTTCTTCCTGATTCAGTCTTGGTAAGGTGTATGTTTCTAAGTATTTTTCCACTTCTTATATGTTGTCCAGTTCCTTGCATATAGTTGTTCATACTAGCATCTTATGATCCTTTGGATTTCTGAGGTGTACTTTTTAATATATACACATTATACATTATACACATTATAATATATACACATTATATTTAATATAATGTGTACTTTTTAATATATAATTTTGTTGATTTAGGCCTTCCCTCTTTTCCTTGGTAAGTCTAGCTAAAGGTTTGTCAGTTTTGTTTACCTTTTCAAAGAACCAACCCTGAGTTTGGTTAATTTTTTCTATTGTTTTTCTCTCCCATATTTCATTTATTTTTGCTCCACTCTTTATTATTTTTTTTTCTTCTGCTAACTTTGGGATCATTTTTTTCTTCTTCAAGCTCCCTAAGGCATCAAGTTAGATTGTTTATTTAGGAGCTTTCTTGCTTCTTAATGCAGGCTTTTATTGCTATGGACTTCCCCCTTAGAACTGCTTTTGCTGCATCCTCTAAGGTTTGGTGTGTTGTGTTTTCATTTCTGTTGGTCTCAAGAAACTTTTTTTTTTTTTTGGTAAACAGAAGTTTATTAACAATGTTTAGGTGAAGACACAAAACTGGGTACAAATGTGGTACAGCTGCCCCTGAAGAACCAGGGTACTAGCCATTGTACTCTCCCCAAAATCTGCTCCCCCTGCCTACCCCACTTCCTCCAGGCATTGCCACCTGGAAGTTCTACCTCTGCGCACTGCTGGGCTGTAACCCAGGTCGCAGGGAAGTCTGGAAAAGGCTTTCAGCTTCAGGAAAGCACTACAGACACTAGAACAAAAGCCAGATGAGCCACATCAGGTTAAGAAGTTTTCCTCTTCCTAATTTATTGAGAGTTTGGGGCAGGGGGGGTTCTTAATCATGAACAAATACTGATTTTTTTTTTAGAATGTTTTTTTCTGTTTTTCATTAAAAAGATCACAGGAGTTTTTCCTCCTCCCTTTTCTCTTAACACATCCAGACACATGATGAGGTATTCTGATCATAAACCACACTGTATCCATGGTGTTTTTTAATGCCCTGGGATTGCTGTTTGCTGTTACTTATGCCTTCCACAGCTTTGCTATTTTTTTAGAGAAGATGCTAAGCTGCTGTGACAGAAATGCAGGGGCTTCAATAAGCCAGGCATCCACCTCTCCCCTGGATCACTGGGTCCTGCTGCCCCTCCCCTAGCACATGACTGAGTCCCTGTGACTCTGCCCTTGGGGCGGAGCTCACAGTCTTAGTCTCATCTCATTGGCTCAAACTTAGTGACCTTGCAGCACAGTGCGGGATGCAGGCTCAGGATGGTGAGACACGCCTCTCAGCAGGGAGTTTGCTACGAAAAGGAAAGCGGGGTTGCCTGTCGTCCTCAGTGGTGTGCCGATTTTGCCCAGTTTTGTCTCACTGATCCTCCCTATTGATCCATAGGATTCTGTTTCCCCATTTCTGCTCTTTGTTATTTCCTTCCTTCTGCTTCCTTTAGATTTGCCTTTTTTCCCTCCTAGGGCTGAGTACTGAAGTCATTTTATTTTACATCCCTTTTGTTTTTAAATACGTTTGGGGAAAGGAAGTTTCCTCTAGTCAGGGGGATATTTCAAAGATTTAACTGGTGCAAGGGGAATACCAGCCAGAATGGATCAGAGAGAGGGGGTTCTATGTTTACCCGCTGGTTTGAAACGCAGCAGTCTCGCTGCGGCTGCATTGCCCCTGTGTGTCTGACATCTCTCCAGCTTGTCTCTCCTCTTGTCCTCCCGGAGGTGCTCTGGCTGCCTCCCACAGGTGGCACTGGGCTGTTCAGGTCTAAATATTTCACAACCTGCATTGGATTTTCTCACGCATGAGTCATTAAGGGTGCATTCTCCAGTCTCCATCATCTAGGGGGCATTCAGCTGTTTTTTAAGTGCTGATTTCTAGTGCACTTGCCCTGTGTTCAGAGAATAAGGGCTGTACCACACCGATTCTGTGACATTGGCGGCCATTTCCCTTATCACTGAACACGTGGTCACAGTCATGGGTGTTCCCGGATGGAAAGACTGAGTGGTGAGCACATGGGCTCAGTCTTCAAGAAACTTTTTAATTATCCTTTAATTTCTTCTCTGATCCCTTGATTGTTCAGAAGAGTGTTGCTTAACATGTGTTTGTGAGCTTTCCAATTTTCCTCTTGTTACCGACTTCCTATTATTGAAATCTATATAGATTTCCTGCCATTTAGGTCAGACAAGATACCACTACCATTGCCTTCTTGTTAATTATTTTCTGGTTGTCTTACTTCATAGATCCATTGTTCCTGGTTTCTTATCCTGCTGTCGTTTTGTATGTGTGATCATATCTTTTGGTATTGGTATACTTTGGTTTCTTTACCGTATTCTTTTGTCTAATTATTATAAAATTTCCCCTCCTGGTTACCCTAAGGCTTACGTAAAAACATCTTAAATTTGTAACACACTATTTTAAACTGATACCAACTTACAATAGAATTCATATACTCCACACTTTTACTCCTTCTCTCCCTCACATTTTAAGTTATTGCTTTACAGTTGACCTGCTTTTTATATCATGTAACTAAATAACAAATTATTGTATTTATAGATACTTTTGCTATTTTTATTTTTCTTCCTTTTAAGCTAAAATTGTGAGTTACGTACCATTACACTACCATGTTGCAGAATCTAACTATGACTATATATTTACCATTATAGTGAGATTAATATAACCTTTTTGTGTTTTTATGTTAATTAGCATTCTTTTACTTCCCTTCAACGAGCTCCCTTTACCATTTCTTGTAAGGCAGTTCTAGCAGCCAGGAACATCCTCACCTTTTGTTTGTTTGGGAAAGTCTTTATCCTTCCTCATTTCTGAAGGACACCTTCAGAACAGAATTCTTGGTTGATAGTTATTTTCTTTCAATATTTTGCATATATGATCCCATTCTCTCCTGGCCTAAAAAGTTTCTGTTGAGAAATCCACCAATTATCTTATGGGAGTTCCTATGCATGTAACTTCTCTCTTTTCTCTTGCTGCTCATAAAATTCTTTCTTTGACTTTTGACCATTTAATTATAACGTGTCTCAGTGTAGCCCTATTCAGGTTCAATCTATTTGAGTTGTTTGGGCCTTGTAGATCTGTTTGTCCATTTCTCTTCCCAGATTTGAGAAGTTTTCAGGTATTGTTGCTTTAAATATATTTTCTGCCCGTTTCCCTTTCTCTTCTGGAATTCCCATAATGCAAATATTGTTTATTTCCACTGTGTCCTATAATTCCAGTCAGCTTACTTCACTCTTTTCTTTTTCTCCTTTAACTGGGTAATTCTTTTTCTGCATAGTCTGCATCTACTTTTGAAACTCTCTATTGAATTGTTCTCTTCAGTTTTTTTTAACTTTTCAACTCTAAGATTTCTCTGGTTTTTGTTTTTTTATTTTGATGGTTGCTATTTCCATCAAACTTATTTTGCTTGTGCAGTTTTCCTTGTTTCATGTAGTTATCTATCTGTATTTTCTTGTAGCTCACTAAACTTCCTTAAGAGGATTATTCTAAATCTTTGTCTGACAGTTCATAAATCTCCATTTTTTCACATTTTTATTTATTTACTTTTTAAGTAAGCTCTATGCCAACATAGGACTTGAACTCACAACCCTGAGATCAAGAGTTACATGCTCTACCTTCTGAGCCAGATACCCCATACCAACAGGCATCCCATAAATCTCCATTTCTTTAGGGTCAGTTATTAAAGTTTTATTAGTTTCCATTGGTGGTATCATATTTACTTAATTTTTCATGATCCTTCATCCATTACATTCGAATATTTGAATAATGAGGCTCTTCTTTCAGACTTTGTAGATTTGCTTTGGGAGAGACAGTTCTTCACCAGTCAGCTCAGTTTGGGTTTCTGGGTGTGTCTGCTGGTAATGTCTTTGGACAGAAGAGACCTACTATTATGGTCTATTTTGGGGCAAGGCAACTGTTCAAACTATGATGATGGGGATGGGAGAATGTGCCACTGGCTGCGAACAGTTGGCTAGGACTGCTGGCTTGGTTCCGTCCCCAAGTGAGGCTGTAGGATGGGCTCCCCAGTTGCCTGACTTCTCTGGTGAGGCTTGCTAGATGGTCAGGACTGGGGACTGTATTCAGTAATGGATGAGGCTATGAATTGACTTCTTTGCCCTTACAGAGTAGCAGGCCAGAACCCAGGGTCTGTGCCACTAATTGGGAGCCCAAATCAGGCCTGGGTGGGCACTGAATTCCATGGTCAAGTGAGGCCACTGGTTTCACTCTGTAGACAAGGAAATCCATGGGCTGTGCTCTCTGTTCATGTGTCAGTGTATATGGGACTGCTATATGGGCTTCACAGCTTCCCAAACGTTCTGGTTAGGTTCCATGGTCAGACAGGCATGAACGGGACTATGAATTCAATTCCCTGCCCAGGCACTGCAGGGGAAGCCACTTGAAAATCAGTATAGCTCTTTGTTATCTTAACTCAAGCTGACCTGCACCCCAAGTTCCCTAGCTGAACAGGGCCACTAGCTTTGCTCTGCAAACCATTGGCTCTGTGTGCCTTTCTCTCAGTTCAAGTGCCACTGGCCTACAGAGTTTCCAAGAGCTGTCTCCAGCCCTTCTGATCCGATGAGACAGAAATTCTCTCTCCAAGTGAGTGAAGCTGTGACTCAGCACCTTGCCTGGGTGTGAGCAAACTGGGCTCTAGAGCCAACAAAACTTCATTTGAGAATCTGAATCAGGCAGTCTCAGCTCCCTTGCCTGGGCAGGAGGGGACAGGGCCACTCTGGGCTCCTCTCAATTTCCCAAATAAGCTCTCCAGGTAGCAGGGGCTGAGAACTACCCTCAATCTTGGCTATGAATTAATCTCCCTACCTGTGCAGTAGCACAAGAACGCTCCATAACCAGTACTGGCTTTGCTCTGAGGACAATCTGCTCTGCTAGTCCACTTCTTGGCTTGAGTGCCACTGGGCTACACAGCTTCCAGGAGTTGTTGCTAGCCCTCCCAGTCAGATAGAGCTGGAAGGCACTCTCCACAGTGGGTGGGGTGGCTCAGCACCTTGCCTGGACATGTGCCAACTGAGCTCTAGGACTGGAAAAACTCCTCATGTGAGGAACTCAATCAGGCAGATCTGCACTCTGCCAAGTTCCCTGGTCAGAGTATATGTCCAACTTGGTTCTGCAGATTAACAAAACTGCTGGTTGGGATTACTACTCAGGCACTACTATAAGGTCAGTCTGCTAAGATTCGTGTGCTAATTGAGGCAAACCCTTCCCCATCCTCCATCAGTCAGATTCCTAGTGGATGCAGATTCCCCTGCAGTCTCTGCAGTGCAAGATCAGAGTAGGCACTCCTACAAAATGACCCACAATGCTGGGAGAGGCTGGTTGTCCCCCTGGGTTCTCTTTTCCCCCTGGAGAGACCACAGGCTCAGGGCAGACCAATCTGCATGGTACTGCACTGACCTGGGAGAGGGGCAGTGCAGTCACAGAGTGGCCGCTTCTCTTACTTTTCTAATGTGTCTTGGTCTCTGAGGTATAGGGGGGCTTCAACCTCAACCCTGTATTCTAGGATCCTCTCAGGGATGTCTTGTTCTAGACTATATGTTAGTTGTTCTTCTTGTGAGGGGAAGCAAAGTCAGGAATGACCTATGTCATCATCTTGGTGATATCACCCTGAAAAAAACTTTACCCCCTTTCATATCACCTACACACTGATGCCTAAATTTCCAGTAATAATGATTCATCCTTTGGGTTTAAAGCTTTTTGTTTCTAATCAAACCTCTCATAGATAGAAAACAGTAAGTGGTATCAGTCATTTATACTTTAGTGTGAATAATAAGGTAATCGGATTACATCCTAAAGAAATATTGTTTTTTAATTTTTAAGTTTATTTATTTTGAGAAAGAGAGCACACAAAATCAAGAGTCGGATGCTTAGTCGCCTGAGGCATCCAGGCACCCCCTGAAGAAATATTCTGATAAAAGGAAGAGGGGGAGCATGGGTGGCTCAATTGTTAAGCATCTGACTTCAACTCAGGTCATGATCTCGTGGTTCATGAGTTCGAGTCCCACATCAGGTGAGTTCGAACCCCACTATGGGTGAACACAAGCCCTGCTCCAGGTAAACACAAACCCCACTTCGGGTAAATCCTGCTCCTGTCTCTCTGTCTCTCTCTCTCTCTCTCTCTCTCTCTCTCCCTCCCTCCCTCTGCCCCTCCTGAGATTCATTCTGTCTCTGCCCCTCACTCACATGCTCACTCTCTCTCTCCCTTTCTCTCTCTCTCTCAAAAAAGAAAAAGAAAGGAAGAAAGAAAGAAAGAAAGAAAGAAAGAAAGAAAGAAAGAAAGAAAGAAAGAAAGAAAGAAAGAGGAAGAGGGAACACTGGCACTCTTAGAAGTAAAGCAAGTTAATGGGGCGCCTGGGTGGCGCAGTCGGTAAGCGCCCGACTTCAGCCAGGTCACGATCTCGCAGTCCGTGAGTTCAAGCCCCGCGTCGGGCTCTGGGCTGATGGCTCAGAGCCTGGAGCCTGTTTCCGATTCTGTGTCTCCCTCTCTCTCTGACCCTCCCCCGTTCATGCTCTGTCTCTCTCTGTCCCAAAAATAAATAAACGTTGAAAAAAAAAATTTAAAAAAAAAAAAAAAGAAGTAAAGCAAGTTAAGCTTTGCCTACCTCATAATTTTTCCTAGAGCCAGTCTATCACAGTACAGAGATGCAGTGAGCCAAACAAGTCTCTATACTAGCAGAAATACAGTCTGGCCCTAATTCAGAATACTACTCAAGGGAAATACTGTGTAGGGCACATGTTTTCATTTAAATGCAAAAATCCGCTCCTCTGTTTCCCTAGTTCAGAGTACAGCCTCATCATCACCTCTTTGCAGAGTCAAAGAAGCAGATGATGGCCTTATCTTCTCACCTGCCTTCCTCATTCTCCAGTGAGAACATAATCTTTCACGTGATCCGATGGAGTCAGAAGATCTATCAAAACTGGTGCCATAATGTCTGAAATTCTCCCATTAGAGATTCACTCTTCAGCGTTCCTCTTCTTGTGACAGGCTTGTAAAAAACACAGACTTATAGGAGGGAAAATAAAGAACTGAGGTCTCGAGTCTGACAGAACAATGTCTCCTGGTCGAGCTTCACCACTGATTGGCTATGTGACTGTTGGACTTAACCCTTTTAAGTTTGGGTTCTCTAATGTATAAAGAAAATCTACTTCCTAGAGTTTCTGTTAGGATTAAGTGAGCTACTGCCCATTGCCTAGCACGGTGCCTGGCTCACAGGAAGTGCTTAAGAAATGCCAGCCACTGTTACTGTCCTTAATGAGCAACAATAAAAATGCTGCCATCATAAAATGTCTGTGTCTTTATAACTTCTTTTCTTGCACAGTTTCACTTATTTATGGTTATCTCTGGAACCACAGAGCTGATAATGTCTCCAAACCGGAGACAATTTAAAACAGGAAACAATGGTAGTCATTTGTTTTATAAAAAGCAGTGTTCTTGTTTCAGAAGAAGCTATAGCTTTCGCTTCCCTAGTATCCTGAAATGTCTACATCTCAGACTTCCTCATTCTTTTCTCTAATAAACAGACAAGTTTGCCTGGAGTCATGGAGATTACATGTATTCTAGAAATACACTTAAGAAATCTCTGTTGCCTGCTTAATACTTCCATAAATTCTGAAGATTATTAGTTTTTTTTTTTAACGTGAAATGTCTAGGTTTTCTAAATTAATTGTAAACATGGGGAGGGAGTCAGTTCATTTTATAAAACATGTAAATATTCATGTTTTTAATTTATAGAAATAAAAAAACTTGACAAGCTTAGCTCACCATGGCATATAAACAGGGAAATAATATAGCATAAAAGTATTCAACCTAGAGGTCCTCTTTCCAGTTGTGACTCTGAAGGTTTCAGGACATATGATATGTGGCATCTTGGGTCATTTCTCTGAGCCTTGATTCCTTAAAGTGACAACTCAGGCTGGATGACTTGAGATTTCTAAATTGTCCATGGATCCATCATCTCTAAAGTTTTTTTTAATGCCCAAATTCCAGTATCTCCAAAGTTTTGCCTTCAAACTTATACACAGCCTGTTTACATAATAAATTTATCCTGAACTAAGTTTAAAATCTAGTGGATTAGAGATAGCATATACTGAGTATCACATATAAGAAAGAAAATAGGGGCGCCTGGGTGGCTCAGTCAGTTAAGCATCTGACTCTTGATTTCAGGTCAGGTCATGATCTCATGGTTCATGAGATCGAGCCCTGTGTTGGGCTCTGCGCTAACAGTGGGGAGCCTGCTTGGGATTCTCCCTCTCCCTCTCTCTCTGCCCTTCCCCTCCTCATACTCTCCCCTCTCTCTTTCGAAATAATAAATAAACATTAAAAAAAGAAGAAAAAAGAAAACAAAAAATATCCTCTCCTAATCCCATAACTCATCCGTCCCTCAAAAAAGTGTATTTTGGACTATAGCATTTTTTTTAAAGTTGTTAGTTACCAAAAACAATACATAAAATTAAGAAATAAAATAAATTGATGACCATAATTGCTATTTCACTCATTTATCTGGATTTTTTTGTCAGAAATATTTTCTCTATTTGACGTTTTATGTTCAACTGTAACAAAACATTATACCGTTAAAAAGTTGATTTGGCTTAACTGAAATGACAAATATGTATTTGTCAATATGAAATTGGACACTTGAAAATCAGTGAGTCACTAGAGTATTTCTCAATACCCTATATGAGCATGAATTCTACTGTCTGCAGGACAGAAGGTGCTGTGTCATCTGCTTGAAGGATAAGAGATGAGAAGCAGCTGGCTCGGTGGACTGCCCAGCCCTCCGTAGAAATGAAATTATACTAGAAATGTTAAAAGTCACATCTTGACCCCCTGGCCAGAGACGGGGGGAGAATGAACCGTAATGATCAGCTTTTTTAACTCTTGATGGCTCTAGGGACAGAAGCTAGAATTTTGGGGTACCCACAGCTCTGACCTAAGAGAACCCATTTAGGGGAACCCATTTAGTCAGAAAAATAAGACGAAGGTTTCCCAGACATATTGCAAACTTGGCATCCTAACATGCCTTCCTACTATACAAACATTAAAATGCTGGATAAAATAACAATATATATATCTTAATGCATCAGTGAGGTGGCAAGAAAGTTAAGGAAACCCTCAGAAGCCAGAGAGATGAAGAAGCAAAAACACAAAAACAGAGATGACACACTGATCTGGGAGACCTAAAGGTTCACTTTGATGACCAAGGGCAAGGACAGAAGACAAAGAAGAAAGGCAGTCTGATCAGAACACTCACAAATAAAGCCAGGGGAAGTATGAATTAGAAATACTAAACAAAATACCCTCAGAGAGCAAGGACACTTATCTGTCTGAGGCCTGAGGCTGGACACAGTAGGAAAAACATTTTCACAACTGCAAGCTGGTTCTCATGTGTGTTTTGTGGCCAACTACAGCACCTAGCCAGTATGAAAAACTCTGACACTAAAAGTTTACTTTTAGATTTCCCACAGTTACTAAAGCCTGGCAAAAATAAAAGAAGATCCTCTCTGGAGAAATGTACCTTCAATCCAGGACTCTAAAACCCCTACAAAATTCCAGCAGAGGAAAGCTCATGATAAAAAGTTGCAAAGCCGAGATAGGTGGGATGAGTGAAATGGGTGAATGGAGTCAAAAGGTACAAACTTCCAGTTATAAAGTAAGTCATGTTGATGTAATATAAAGTGTGGCAACTATAGTTACTAATGTAGTATTGCATATTTTGAAAAAGTTGCTAAGAAAAAAATCTTAAAAGCTTTAATCACACACAAAAAAAATGTCACTCTGGAAGTAGGGGAGGGGGGTTTAAACTAGACTTACTGTGGCAATCATTTTGTAATATACACAAATAATGACTCATTATGTTATACAACTGAAACCAATATAATGTTGTATGTCAATTGTACCTCAATTTTTTTTTTAAGTTGCAAAACAGGGCTCCTGGGTGGCTCAATCAGTTGAGGGTCCAGCTTCAGCTCAGGTCATGATCTCATGGTTCGTGAGTTTGAGCCCTGCTGAGAGCACAGAGCCTGCTTTGGATCCTCTGTCTCCCTTTCTCTCTGCCCCTCCCTTGCTTGCACGTGTTTTCTCTCTCTCTCTCTCTCTCTCTCTCTCTCTCTCTCAAAAGTAAATATTTTTAAATAAATAAATAAATAAATAAATAAATGTAAATAAATAAATAAAAGCTGCAAAGCATAATGAGACAAGGCCCCACTGGTGGGACTACAAGAACAACATACAGACACAAACCCATAGACAAAAACTTCAGATATATTATCAGACACTAAATATAAAACAAGTGTATTTTATCCACATAAAGAAAGCAGAAAAGACATCAAAAATAGGAGTTAGGTATAAGAAATTACCAAAAAGAACAAAGCAATGAAAAATATAATAATTTAAGTTAAAACCCAGTGGACAGAAATATATAAAGAACTCCCACAAATCGATAAGAGAAACATTAGCAACCAAATGGGAAAGGGGCAAATGAAATGGACATTTTGCAGGAGAGGAAACATATATGGCTACTAAGCATATGAAAAGATATTTGGCATCATTACTGATTAGAGTAAAGCAAATCAAACCCACAGTGAGATAACACATTACATGAATTCAGTTGGCAAAAATGTTTCAAGTCTAATATCAAGACTACTCCTGCTCGCTTACCCATGGTAGATGGAAGTATAAGTGGTACAAATACTCTGAAAACCAGTCTGACATCATTTCACTGTTTAACTTTCATGTATGCCCTATGATGTAGCACTTCCGCTAAGCATATATCCAAGAAAAACCTACACATGCAGTGTAAATGGCATATGCCAGAAAACGCAGAGTAGCACTGAAATAAGTAAAGGCCTGGGAACAAATGCCCATCTACAAGAGTAAATGAACAAACTGGCACATTCACACAAAAGTTGAAATGAATACACTGCAATGGCATGCAACAGCACGGCTGAACACTGGCAACGCAATATTAAGTGAAAGTGCATTCCAAATAATTACATAAGGTATGGTCATCTTTCTTATTAAGTTAAAAACACCTAAAAATTTTAAATATGAATTATTTAGGAATACATAGAGAGGCAATAAACTCTGAAAAGGCACACAAGAGAATGATATAAATATTTCTGAATGATGGCTACCTTGAGTACTGACAATCAGGTGGCTGGAGAGACCATATGGTTAGACAGAGATCAGATCCTGGCCAAGATCCTAGCTTTTGTTTTGAACGATGGGTTGTGGGTACTAGATAGATAGATAGATAGATAGATAGATAGATAGATAGATAGATAGGCAAACCAGGCCAGGCATGATGCAGCCAGTGATAAGAGGGTGTCAGGTTAGTCATCTTACTTTCTTTTTACCCCTCTTTATTACCATCATGCCACCCAAAACCCTGTCAATCATAACTATATTTGTGAGGCATTTTATGGCTCATATTGTCAAAATATTATCTTGCTGACTCTGCAACAATCCTATGAGGTATATATATTGCTGTTGTTCTCATTCTACATCTAAGAAAACTACAGCTCAAAGAGATAAAGTGATTGTTCTAGCTTAAATCTAGGTCTTAAAACTCCTAGTTCTTTACCCTTTCCTACATGAGCCTGAAGAATACCTGCCCTTTCTAACCTTTCTCACCACCCACCCCCACTGCAAATCACATGACATTGAAAAGATCTCAAAGAAATAATAAATTAAGCCTCCAAATCACCAAAGGCAGATACCAAAATTAACGTGTTTGAGAGAGACGATTCCTCAGATTAGTGGATCCCCTTCCTATCTTTACTAACACCTTCTGAACAACTCCTCACGGAGCTTATATTTAGAACCCAAGCCAGCGATGTTTTGAGATGTTTACAGGCCTATGACTGTTTTAGAAGTTCTTCCCATATCACATCAGACTTACAATTAGATACATTTTACATATTTTTTCATCAAATGTTTGACAGAGCTTTATTTCCATAAATTTTGCTAAAATAACTTTTTGAATTGATTTTAAATTTCATTTACGTACAATTATATAAACGTTGAATTACAGCTGCCTGTTGAAATAGTGATTTATTTTGCAGTCACTTAATTTAAGACTGTTTAAGTTCAAGCTCCAAACCTTTTTAGAACCAATAATGTATTTAAGTCTGTCAGACTACGAACAGACTAGAATCTAAGGGACAGACCACCTGGCCTTCTGGTCTGCACCAAGGCTGAAGACCTTTGATGTAGATGACTTCACTGAGGTCCATTTCTCAAGCCGCTGACATCTCTGTACAGGTGGACTCACTCACTTCTGCCATCGTTGGCTACTGCCTCAAATTCAAGCCCCATGGGCAACTGTCCTCTCAAAGACTATCATCCTCCTATCTATACCTCCTCCACCACTGCCCTCCCTGTCAACTTTTCTAGATGCCCTTTGGAACCTCCATTTCACAGTCAACAAACTCCACCTTCTCACAGAAAAATACCAATTCCACTGCTTGCCTTACCTTAATCACTTATTAAGCGCCCACTCTCGGCATCCCTGCATTCCTCTACCAGAGGCTGCTCCTTTTCCCGTGTATCCCATCAAAAGCCTGCCCCTCTCTTACATCCCAGTATCATCCAATGCCACTCCCTTCTCCTTTCTGAATTGTCCAACCTTTGGCCACACCTCCTCATTCACTAAGGACTTTGGCATCTGACTCAATGCTTCATCACCACATTGAGTGTCATCATCATCCAGGAAGATTTCCACATCATTTGGATGAGCCATCTAACACCTCGATCATAAAAGTTCCTAACCTTCTGAACTCAAATAATCTTCACCTTCTCTCCTCTTCTGACCCATGGCCCCATTCTGGATGACATCACTGGAACTGAACCAACTCTGAAACTTCTCATTCCAATCCAACAAGATGACCTCAAATTTCTGGCTAATTTTCTCAGCACTTTTCAGGTTAATCAGACCTCCAACCCTCTTTGTTCATCATCAGATCCATTACTGCCCTTATGATTTCCTGTTCTTCCTCATCTTCCTCATCTCCTGGTGTATCATTTCGAGCATTCTCTTGACATCAATATCCTAGCCACCTTTTCTAGAGCTATCAATTCCATCCTCCATGTTGTATCAACCAAAATGTTTACCCTAACTCCTGATCCTAAATTGCAAAAATCTGCTTTGAAAATATTATTCAACCAGTCAGTTTGATCCCCTGACAAGTGTACAAATTTCTAATGTCAAATTAGGCCGTCAGCACTGTTCCTATTTAACAACCTCCATCAATCCCAAAATGTCTCTATTTCTGCTCTTACCTCCACCTTCATTCTGTGTAGGCCCAAAGAAGGCCTCCCTTTCCTCTTACCAAAACATCTCAGATGTCTCCCATCTTAAGAAAGAACTTTCTGAATCCTACATCCTCCTTAGCTTACCGCCTAAATTCCTCATTCCCTCCTTAGGTAATCTACAAATGCTCTCTCCATGTCCTCATCTCCCATTCATTTTTCCCCATTCATTTTTAAATTTACTTTCATCTTTATCAAAGTAAGACAGGCCCATAATCTAGGAAGCAAATAACATTAAAAAGTATTTGGCTTAAAAGCCTTTTATGCAGATATACGCTTCTGTCACTAATACAAATCTCTGATGAAATGTAACTTTATCAAAAAATGTTCCTTGAGCATGCAATATAAAACTTTTCAGCCCACCATTCTACCCCCATCTTTCCCCCCGCTTACCTCAAGCCTTTTTTTCATACCATTTATCATTTCCTAACATAGTGTATATTTAGCTGTTTGTTTATTATCTTTCTCCCCTTTTTAGAATACATACTCTATTTTTATAAGCTCTGTGTCACAGAGCAGACATGTATTAAAATATATTTAGTGGGATTAATGAAGATACATTATAATTGTAATAAGATATTAAACTAGAACTTTTTGTTCTGTGTTAGCTGATGCCCCAAAGGCCAGCAATGATACATAAGGACCCCTATCCTACAATCCTAAAAGGATCCTAAAGAAAAATGCTAGAACAGCACAACTAAAAATATTCCCATGGGATGATGCCAGTCTGAGAACTATTTTACTAGTTTGCTACAAGGTAAATACAGAAATTGAGAATATTTACAAACTTTTTCAATAATTTGACATTGCTCGGCAAATACAAATGGTCAGTAGACTTGCCTTGTTGAACAGATCATTTCAGGCGCTGCTGAATTCATGTGGTAAGTCACCCGTGACATAAGCTGACAATCAGTCATGCATTAAAGGACCATGTGTCGATCTTCAATGTATTGAAAATTAAAAAACAAAAATCCTTCCCCACAAGTGTGTGAAAAGTATTTTGCTAGAGCATCTATGAAAGCCATGTTAAGTCACTGTAATATGAATCAGAGCAACAAGAGTCCATCATCCACTCCAAGAGAGCAGACAAAGCCAGAAACCAAGAGAAATTGCCTTGGAGGAAGCTAGTGATGCCTTGAGCATTGCCTCCTGGAAAAGGAGTTGGTGTGCGTACCCTACACCTTATAATAAGAAAGAGTACAAGGAGATCTCCTGAAGGACTAAACATGTCTCCCTGGGGTTACAGAATATAAGACTACAATATAACTCTCACCAAGAGAGTCTAAAGGTGAAGACTGTGGCTGGAGTGAAAAAGCTGCCCGGGATTGAGCTGCCCATCCTGACAGACAAAGGCACAAGCTTTTTGGGGACGTAACATGGGTCCCAAGGGAGAGGAACCTAGTTTAGATTCCTATTCAAGGGGATCCTATCCAAAAGGACTTTGTGGATGGAAGAAGGGACCAAATAGAGGAGGTGAATTATCAGAAGCTCAGGGGGCCAAGGGAGAATACACAAGCGAAGTAGAGATATTTCCCACAATGAAGGGAACTGCAACACAGGCAGAGTGTACCGATGCCAGATCTTAACTACATAGGCTGTGCAAACCTAGTCTTGTCCCCTCTTCTCCTTGGGCCAGTCCTAGAACAGTCAGGAGCAACAACTGGACAGTACGGGAGAAAATGAAGAAGAAAAAGAGAAGCCAACTATGTCCTTTGCCATTTCCCAATTCTGGCTCAGGCTGAGGGAAAAGAGGAATATTAACTTCAAATAGGAGTTGTGATCATGCACAAGACCAGACTGGGGTTATGCTATTACTAGACTGTGCTAAAATCTTTAATGTTTGAAAGAAACCCAGGGGTTTTCCACTTTTGCAAAAAAGTTGTGAAACCTGTCTTACATTTTTCCATAGAAGCAGATGGTGATTTAAATGGATATTGGGAAGAAGGAATAAGTTTGATTTCTCTTTCTATTCTAATCAATAAACAGGTTATACACAAAAATGGTGGTCTTGGGCTCTCCTCCCTCTCTTCCTAGATGTAACCACTTCCAAATCTTTGGTTCTTACCACATTTGTCTTTTAGTTCTACATGTTTGTAGAATAATATGCACACAGTGGTATCTCTAGATTCATTAATTTTATTTTTTTTAAGTTTTATTCATTTATTTTGAGAAAGAGAACAGGGAAGAGGCAGAGAGGGAGAGAGAGAGAATCCCAAGCAGGTTCCATGCTGACAGTGCAGAGCCTGACTTGGGGCTTGATCTCAGGAACTGTGAGATCATGACGTGAGCCGAAATCGAGAGTCGGACACTTAACCAACTGAGCCACCCAGGCGCCCCTAGATTCATTAGTTTTAGGTATTATCTACTGAGTTCCTACCATGGTAGACAAATTATACCTTTCTTACATAAATTTTGCTTAAATCCACATTCAGTGATTTCATGATTGATTTCATGTTGATATTATTCACGGTTTAATCAAGTGCATATCATGATTAAATTTCCTTGCTTATTCAAACTTCCATTTTTCTTACAGTTAATAATTGCCTCATTTATTTCTATTTTCTTTATTTTAATCTCTATGATTTCCAGTTTGTCTTTAAGATTTGCTCCAGGGCCCCAGCTCAGGTGCTGGCGTACCAAAGCAGGATGGGGAAGGGAAGGATCAGGCCCAACCAGACACTAGGGAGGCTCAGGGAAACTACAGGGGACCTGGTGAGGGCATCACAGCAGAACTGCCCCATCAGCACTGGAGGATGATGCCCAGAGGAGACTCGCCTAGACCCAATGACCCAATTCCTCTGCCATCCAGGAAGACAGTGGCCAGGCTGAGGTAGGAGAGCAGGCAATGCCCTAATTTGGCATCTTTTTCACCTGCAGCCACACTGGCTTCAAAGATGTGCCAGGTCTCCCCCTGGACTGCCATCCTCAACACCCATCCCAGAAAAACACTGTTCGCCTGCCGCTCTGACTATGCTTTCTGACACATACCAAGAGCTGTGTACAACTCGTCTCAGTGTAGATTTTCCATATGGCCAAATCTGACCCTTTGTTATTCCTGTAGAAATCTCTTCAGGAGACTTCCCATCCTCTCATCTCAGCCAGTTGTTACCTACCTCTGCTGCACAGATAGGAGTTTGGGACCATCTTCTATATCATCCTACAGATTCTCTTCACCTCCTTCCTGTGTTAATCCCCAGTTTCTTAGATCCCACATCTTTTTCTTTCTTGTTTTATTACGTCATCTGAGAGAACAGATCTTCTACCAGTCAAGTAAGAAAAGATTCACCTGATATAAATTTTGCGAATCCCTGCAAATGTGACAATGTGTTGATCCTCACATTTTATTGACAGCTTGGGCTTAACTTTCTGGATTGGAAGTCATTTTCTCTCAGAATTTTAAGAGCAATTCTCCACTGTCTTAAAGCTCCTGATATTTTTCTAAAGTCCAATAACACTCTGTTTCCTCATTCTCTTTTAAGTCAGCTCTGAGGAATAGTTTATATACAATAAATATACCCATTTTAAGTCATTCTGTGTGAGGTCTTCTTCCCTTCTACCTTCCTTCCCTTCTCCTTCCCCTCTCCCTTCCCTCTCCCCTCCCTCTTCCTCTCAGCTTCTATAGGATTATCTTATTATCCCTAGTGTCCTGCAATCATACACTGAAATGCCTTAGCATAATGTCTTTTATTCATTCATTGTGTTAGGTACTCAGTTGGTCTTTTTTTAAGTTTATTTATTTATTTAATTAATCTTTACACCCAATGTGGGGCTCAAACTCATGACTCTGAGATCAAGAGTCACATGTTCAACTAAGTCAGCCAGGCACCCCCATTTGTAGGTCTTTTTAATCTAAAGACTCACATCCTGGGGCGCCTGGGTGGCGCAGTCGGTTAAGCGTCCGACTTCAGCCAGGTCACGATCTCACGGTCTGTGAGTTCGAGCCCCGCGTCGGGCTCTGGGCTGATGGCTCAGAGCCTGGAGCCTGTTTCCGGTTCTGTGTCTCTCTCTCTCTCTGCCCCTCCCCCGTTCATGCTCTGTCTCTCTCTGTCCCAAAAATAAATAAAAACGTTGAAAAAAAAATTAAAAAAAAAAAAAAAGACTCACATCCTTCAGTTCTGAGGCCTTTGTTGTTGTTTTATTTCTTTGATAATTTTCTCCTCACTATTTTCCTCTTCTTTCTTTTTTCAGATGTGGGACCATCTGGAACCATTCGATAAAGTTATCTTTTCTCTCCAATTGTCTGTCTACTTTCTGAAAGATTTCATTAACTATAAACTTCAAGACAGTGGGTGTGCTATCATTTTTAGTTTCTTCCTTTTTTATATTAGGGAGAGAGAGCATGCAAGTGGTGGGGGAAGGGGGGAGGGAGAGAGAGAGAAAGAGAGAGAGAGAGAGAGAGAGAGAGAGAGAGAGAAAGAGAATCTTAAACAGGCTCCACATTCTGCAGAACCTGACATGGAGCTTGATCCCAAGACCCTGGGATCATGAACCAAGTCAAAATCAAGAGTCGGATGCTCAACCAACTGAGCACCCAGACACCCCTCATTTTTAACTTCCAAGAACTCTTTGCTATGCTTTGCTCCTTATTATTTTTTAATTCCATATTGTTTTCATTTCATGCATGTCTCATGAAAAACTGCTCAAGACTTGGAAATGGGCAAAAGAGAATATTAAGTGTTCTCCCAATGGAGCGTTGAGTGCTGCCTAGCAAACCCTCAGGGAATGATCTAATTCTATAGGGGTGGGCACCTTTGATTGACTTTCTATTGACTAAACCAGTGGTTGTCCCACTTAATAATGTATCAATCAGTAGCACTTGGAGGGCTTGCTAAAATGTCTGCCAGACTCTGCTCTCAGAATTTCTGATTCAGTTGATCAGAACAAAGAACAAGCTCCCCGTGATTCTGTGCTTCTGGACTACTTTGAGAACTACTAGACCAAGCTATTTATAACCCTGTAAGAATAAAGGTAACTTGTAATAAAACAAATTATTATTTTTAAAAATTTTTTAATATATTTAGTTTTAAGAGAGAGAGAGACAGAGACAGAGCGTGAGCAGGAAAGGGGCAGAGAGAGAGGGAGACATAGAGTCCAAAGCAGGCTCCAGGTTCTAAGCTGTCAGCACAGAGTCTGAGACAGGGCTGGAACTCACAAACCCTGAGATCATAACCTGAGCCGAAGTCAGATGCTCAACCGACTGAGTCACCCAAGCGCCCCTTAAACAAATGATTCTTGTCCATAGCAATGCAAATGAATTTTGTCCAATGATCCAATTGATTTAATTTCCACCCAGCAAAAATGACAACCCCAATATTACATATTATTCACCAGTAAAATATTAATCTGTTTTGCATCTATTAGCAAATTTACTTCTGCAGTCTTGACTAATTATATATCTCCTTCAGACTCTCCTCTGAATTTACCTTATTATCTAACAGGCTCCTGCATTAATTCATTAATAAGTTGAATAAAATCTTTAATACATGCTCAGTTTATATTTATGGAGGGTCATGTTTTTAATTCTTTAATTATATTTAAATAGATATAACCTCTTACTCTGTTAAGGATGTTAAGAATTTTCTTCATCTCTCTATATTATCACTATCTCCTCTGAGTTCCTCTTTTTATTAGTTAGTCTGGGGTTTTTGTTTTCTCTCCTTTATGTTGGAGGCTTTCTTCAAAATCTGGTGATGATTAGCCACCCATTCACATTCGGGACTGAGATACTAAAAAACTCACTGAAAACTCTGGAAACATGATTTAGGTTTGTTCAACTAGTGGGCTTGGCCAAAGCATGATTTGATGAAATCTGTCAACTGGTAGGATTCATTACCAAGCAATAAGGTAGCAGTTGACTTTTTCATAGGATACCCACTAAAATCTGCCTTCCTCAGGGTGGTTTGATTTCTTCAGAGAAGGGTCTTCCAGTCTCCTGCCTAGGAACTATGAGCCTGGATGCTGGCATTTTGGAGGGGAGTGAAGTTCCTGAGGTGCAGAAGTCTTATCACATTTACACACCCCACATCTCACTCCTGCCTCTTCAATGCCTGTTATTCCCAAATCCATAGTCTCTCTGACCCAATTTCTTCAGAAATTATACTTTTCATCTCCTGTAGGAGTGAGGAAGAAGGTGTCTGAATGAATAAAAAACGTGCCTAGTCAAAATGCTCCTTATGGAGACTTTCAGACAGTTCCTATTTGTGGTCCTCACCTCATTTCCACCTGAAACAAAACAAGGTGATTCCTATTCCTAACCATGTCTCGGGTGCTCAGAAGGGGGCAATAGTCAGATTCACTGTACCTAACAGAGGTTAGGTACCTAACCTCGGCTAAGTCATTTACATTTCTCCATTTGCTTTCATCTTCATGTACTGTGGTTCAAGGTTACAAATGTCTCTCACTTTCCTCAAAGATTGACTTTGTCTCTCAGTTTCTTGTTCTCCTTGTTATTTTGAAGCAATCTTGCAAGAAGAATCAGGAATTGAAATCCATCTACTTGCCACCTTGAAATCAAAAGTCCCAGGTACTCGTAAATACGCTGAAATCTAGTTTCTGCCCAACATTATACATCTAAAATGTTCTCCCCTCAAAAACACTTAAGTCCTCTTTGTTGCTGCTTAAAATTCAGAACACAAATTCAGTCCTCACCCTTCTTAATTCCTTGGCAATATTTTACATCATTACCACTCCTTTCTTGGAATTCAGTCTTCTCTTGGCTTCTGTGACACCATTCTCCTCTGGTTTTCTTCTCTGGTTGTGTCTTCTGTTTGTTTCATCCTGATGGATTCCTCTTCCACCATTTAACCCTCATATACCACACATATCTTCCCCCTCCCCTACACCACACCCTGTTCCTCTCATCTTGCTTTCTTCCCACTTTAGTGAGACTACAGAATCTACCCGTCTGCTAAAGCTAGACACCAACTAAAAGATTTTTCTTTTTTCCTCATCCCACATATTATTTATTACCAAGTTATATTTAATCTAATCCTTTATGGCTCTCAAATTAATTCCTCTTTTCACCTACATTATTACTCAATTCAAGCCCTAATCATTTCTTACTTGGACCAAAGTATTAGTCTTCCTGACTCTAACCCTGTAGCCTTCCAATCCAACTGGTACATTGGCACTAATCTTTCTAAACAGGAATTCTCGTCATAACCCTCCCTTACTCACTGTCCTTAGGGCCCTCAATGCCAAAAGATAAAGGTTCAAATTTTTTAGCAGGGCAAACAGGGCCCTTTGTGACCTTACCCATTTCCAGCCTCGAACTCTCTACCTGCTTCGTTAGGAACTATTTCTAGTTCCCCAAAAGGAGCAGAGCTCTCTCATATTGTTCCTTCAGGACATGCTGCTCCCTCTGCTTGGAAGGCTTTCCCCTATTTCTTCAACAGTGGTTCAATACTCAGCTCAGTACCACACTTCCTCCAGGAAGCCTTCTCTGAACTTCCTATTTTGAAATAAGTGACTCTCTAATATTCTCTTAGAACACCTTCTATCACACTACATGGTAACCATCTGTTTGTCCCCTTCCATAAGACTATAATATCCTTAAAGTCAGAGACCTTATGTTATTCACCTCCATATCTCCAACACATCTAAACCTTACTTATTCCATACCTAGGTTCTATGTAAGTAATAATAGTAAACAGATATAACATCCATTATCTGCCAAGTACTGTTTTGAGCACCTTAAAAAGATGAATTAGCACAATAACATTATGAAGTTATGACCCCAATTCTATAGTTGAGGAATCTGAGCCACAGTGAAGCTAAATAACTCACAGTACCCAAAGGCACTGAGGTAATATGTGCTAAAGCCAGAATTTACTCTCACATAGGCTGTGTGGTTCCAGAATATGCACTCTTAGCCACTCCATCATAATGTTTATATTTGCAGAAAGGTTAAGTCTTAGCCCAAGCAAAATAAATTGGGCCCAACCCATTCATAAACCAGGTGCTCTTATAGCATGTGACATAAAAAGATTTTAATTTCTGTTCCCATGAGAAATAACTTTCAAAAGAGTATCAAGAACAGTTGTTTTGGATGTATAAAATACAATCCAACTTGGTATTCCTTCTCTTTCTTCTATTCCTCTTCAGTCTGATTTCTCACCGTATGACTTTCTCCTATTCCATGATGGCTAAACATAACTATTCAGGAAAAAAAGTAGACCAGAGATTCATTATTAAAAATTTATTGAAATTCCACAATGCCCTAGGGCTAAGGGTTAGAACACAGAGCACAGTCTCTTTCTCCTCCGGGAACATAATTCTTCTCATTATTAAAGTCAAAACACGAGACAGAGCTACTACAAAGAAATTACTTTGGAAAAATAATTTTAGTATGCTTCTAAGAAAGCAGTGCAATTCTATTTTTTGACTTATCTGGCTCTTCAATTAGAGATATTTTAAAACATCAACTAATGAAATACTTCTACAATGCCTTGTAATAAAAACGCCTCTTACTCAAAGTTATATATACCTAGGGAAATAAAAAGAACCAGCAAAAATAACTGAGAATATAAAGCAAACACTAATTAACTGCCAAAAGAATCAGACAATGTTGGGGCGCCTGGGTGGCTCAGTCGGTTAAGTGTCCAACTTCAGCTCAGGTCATGATCTCATGGCTTGTGGGTTCGAGCCCCACATCGGGCTCTATGCTGACAGCTCAGAGCCTGGAGCCTGCTTCACAATCTGTGTCTCCTGCTCTCTCTGACCCTCCCCTGCTCATGCTCTGTCTCTCTCAAAAATAAATACACATTAAAAAAAAATTTTATTTTTAAAGAATCAGACAATGTCTGATATCCCATTTACTCATCTTCCCACCCCCGCTCCCACCTTCAAACCACCAGTTTATATGTATATTACAAAATGAACCATCTAAGTTTTTAGGAGTAGGCCATGGGCCACAGAATTCTAAACTCTCCAACCATACTGTCTTTCACTCCTAAAAAATAGACTCCTAAAAATAGCACAATTCAAAAGGACATCACTAATCAGATATATTTAATCCAGGTGGGTTTTTCTTTATTGGTGAAAATCACAAATTTCTCTAATTTGTCATCAGTGGAAGAAATCAAGTCTGACTATAGTTCACACTTTATTAAATGGGAGATTAATATGCTGTTTCACAGAAAGAAAGAAAGAAAGAAAGAAAGAAAGAAAGAAAGAAAGAAAGAAAGAGAAAGAGAAAGAAAAAGAGAGAAAGAGAAAGAGAAAGAAGGAAAGGAAAAGAAAAGGAAAAGAAAAGGAAAAGAAAAGGAAAAGAAAAGGAAAAGAAAAAGGAAAGGAAAGGAAAGGAAAGGAAAGGAAAGGAAAGGAAAGGAAAGGAAAGGAAAGGAAAGGAAAGGAAAAAGGAAAGGAAAAGAAAGGAAAGGAAATGAAACGAAATGAAACGAAATGAAACGAAACAGGACCAAGCAAAAGGATGGAACGTGGTGCCAAGAATCTTGACTAATGACTCTTTAACATCTCTTCTTTAAACTCCAAAGAGCTGAATGAACACATGACGCTCCACTTTAAAGTATATGGTCAGCTTGAATGCTGAATGTATGACTTTTGCCCTTCTGAACTCCTGGGACAAAGAATCATACTAAATAATGTTTAACCTTCTTGGAATGCAGGAAAGGCTGAAACTGATATGTCACAACTGATTATAATCACAGTCCAAGGGACATGGTTACTCTGATAGCTAAGAAAAAGGAGCTCATTTTCAACATTTATGCTGGGTATTTAAAAATAATTTTTCTGCAAGTGATAAAAATTCATAGCATGAAAGCACATGCCCTATAAGGACCCACTGCTTTTTTTTTTTAATTTTTTTTAATGTTTTTATTTATTTTTGAAGGAGAGAGAGAGACAGAGCATGAGCAGGGGAGGAACAGAGAGAGAGGGAGACACAGAATTCGAAGCAGGCTCCAGGCTCCAAGCTGTCAGCACAGAGCCCCACGCGGGGCTCAAACCCACAAACTGTGAGTTCATGACCTAAGCCGAAGTTAGACGCTTAACCGACTGAGCCACCCAGGTGCCCCAAGGACCCATTGCTTCTTAAAGATCCATGCCTAGCTGTCCAGTTTCTGCAAAACTGAACAGGGTAATTTTTTTGCATTTAGCACAGCAGCTAAAAATTATAATCTTTTCTCAATTATCCATGCCTACTTCTAATAGGGCTAATATATAAGTAAAATTCACAGATAATTCTAAAGCATCCTAATTAAAATAGTTTCAAGCTTTATTAAGTAAGCTTTAAACAGAACTAGAAATGTGTAAATCATCAGCTTGCCTCTCGATTTAAACAACAGAAAAATAGAAGTATGAGCAGCAAATGAAAGTAAAGAATCTACTTCAGGAAAACCATCTCCTGAACAGAAAGTCACATAATGGAATGCAATGTCAATATTAAAGATTAACTAAAATCGATTAGGCAGTTCAATAGCTTGCATTTCCACCATCATCAAAATTTCATGAGCTCTGTAAGAAGACAGAAGTATAATTTGCTGGAAGAAGGTAATACTGCAAAAGAAGAATTCTGTTTACCAAGAAAAAGTTTTAAGATGAGGTATCACTTTAAGTTTCAGCAAGACAAAGTCAAGCAGTGTTGCCTTTTGAGTCAGTTTTGTTTTAATAATGATTCTATTTTCATATCAATAAATCTACCAAGAATGAAAACAGCAATCTCAGACAAAATCAGTTTTTCGATATTAAAATGAAAGAATATGCCTATATAATTCTTCACCTGTTTTACATTATTCGTTCAAGTTTTAAAAAATAGCACACTTTTACACCATTCACCAACATGCTATTATAAAATTTTCTGAGCAAAAAAGCTGACAAATAAGCAATAGTCCTTTGTTAAAAGAAAAAAGAAATAAAAAGCCTCAAAAGATGGCCATAGGAATATTTCCCCCTTCTGTCTTTCTAAAAACCTTCTAATAGTAAATTATCTAAAATTTGGAAACGTTATTAACAAAACTTTAGGCTCACTCTATGGAAAACAAAAGTCACAGGAGAGATATAATAAAGCCAAGTGGTGATGATATAAATTTCACACAAATAAGTGTTTCATTTTTTTTAATGTCTTAAATTTGGTAGTATAAAGTACTACCATTTACACATTGTCCACCTTCACCAATACAAGTTTTGGTCAGTGCTGTTGGGATTATATTCCTACATACCTTTCCTCCTCCACCCCATTGGATTCCCAGTGAATCCCAGAGATCTTAACATTTCATTACTATTTTAGTACATCTCTCTAAAAGATATGGACTACTTTTAACGAAATTGTAATACCATTACCAATCTCAAACATTAATAAAAATTTCCTAATACCATCAAATATCTCATTAGTCCCCAATTTTCTCAAGAATTCTTCTTTTACTTGTGGTTTGTTTATCCAAACAAGGCCTATACATTACATTTAGTTGATAGGTCTCTAAAATCTCTTTTAATCTATAGATTACCCCTCCTGCTTTTTTTTTTCCCTTACAATTTGTTTCTTGAAGAAATCAGAGTGTTTATCCTAAGGTTTCCCACAATCTGGATTTTACTAACTGTATCTTCAGCAAATTGTTCAACATATTCCTCTGTCCTCTTTATTTTGTGTAAGTCTTTAATTAGAAATAGTAGTTTGATCTGATGTAGGTTCATTGTTTTTCACAAGAATATTAATCTTAAGGGTTATATAAGGCACCTAATGTGTATTGTTGGGGTTAGCAGTCACTGCTGATCAATGTTTCAGTTCATTATTTCATTAGGGTCTGCAAAATGGTGACACTGGAATTTCATCATGCTTTCTTCCCTCAACAACTATCTGATTTACTGTATAGAATAATTCTTATAGCCAAGACCAGATAATGCTTGATTCCTTTCCCTTTACCATTTTTCAGAAAAATGACTTGGTTCATTTAGCATTCTCCGAAGGTCATTAATCAGGTGGGGTTTTTTTATATCATAAATTCATGGATTCTAAATATACTGATGTGTGTCAATCCACTGTGATCATTATTCTTATTGATCAGGCAGTATGAACCTCTCCAAGTTTACTCCTGGTCCTTCTGACAAGACCTCAGTAATCTTGGATGCTTCCTTGCTTTCTGATTTGACAGGACGTGCCACTTTCACTCTATATTTCTTGCTCCAAATCTGCATCAGCCATTTCTCCAGGGCTGCTGAGGATGCCCCAACTGGATCCTCTCAACCCAGCCGGTACACTCCCAGCTGCAGCTGGTCCTGACTGCTAATGGCTCACAGCTGCTCCTTCTTCAAAGAACTCCCCTGGGCTAAACTCAGCTTCCTCCCACTTCCACCTTGGTGGCCAATGGCCAGTGGCTAACTGAAGTGGGGGACTAAAGGGTCACTTCCAGTTGAGACTAATTCTGGAGTGCAATTTGTGCGCCAAATTCTAATACAGGACCAGGTTGTAACTAGTTTCCCGCAAGCCTTTGTCCTTGCTTATTAGCTTTTGCTCTCTGGCCTGTCCTGCTTTCTTTATTCTCCTCCCGAGAGCTGTCCTTCAATAAATCACTTTCACAAGGATGTCCCCTCCTCAGGATCTGCTTGAAAAACCCTACCATTAGTTTGTTTACATAAGAAATGACTTTAGGAAACTATAATATGGCATTACTACTGGATTGGTCGTTGTCTCTAGACCTGTTCAGTGGACAGAGCCAGGAAATACTTTTTTTTAATGAAAAAGTTCATTATGAGTTCAAACTGATATTTCCAATTCAATTTTACGATTATAAGGGTTTACTTCTCTGATGTTATTATACCTGCATCTCTTCCCTCCCCCACTGAAAAACATCAACATAGCTATTTGCTAAATAAAGCTTCTCAAGTTTTTCGATACAGAACATCAATCAATCATGAAAGAATACAATCTTTGAAATTAATATCAGGTTTACATTGTTTTAGATCAATATTGCTTATT
The DNA here is from genome assembly GCF_018350175.1 of Felis catus. Taxonomy (NCBI): domain Eukaryota; kingdom Metazoa; phylum Chordata; class Mammalia; order Carnivora; family Felidae; genus Felis; species Felis catus. The sequence continues at coordinate 54,033,699 of NC_058372.1, forward strand.
CTAATATGTTTTAATTCATATGCAAATGATCATACAGTAGCCTTTAAAACCTCAACTAAGAATTTACATTCTTTTTTTTAAAAAAAAAATTTTTTTTTCCAACGTTTATTTATTTTTGGGACAGAGAGAGACAGAGCATGAACGGGGGAGGGGCAGAGAGAGAGGGAGACACAGAATCGGAAACAGGCTCCAGGCTCTGAGCCATCAGCCCAGAGCCCGACGCGGGGCTTGAACTCACGGACCGCGAGATCGTGACCTGGCTGAAGTCGGCCGCTTAACCGACTGCGCCACCCAGGCGCCCCTAAGAATTTACATTCTAAGTAGTTTCTCTTTTTTTTAGAGTAATGCTACCAACTGTCACTTCACTTATATGAAATATGTCTTGCCACCTGATACTCGATCCACAGTCATGCCCACACTGTGCCTACAAGGACATATCCTCCCATTAGCAATTAAGTCCTTTTCCGAGCATTTGCTACTTATGATTACCTCTTATTTACCTTTTGTCTCTCCTACTTCGTGATAATTTTATTTAAAATAAGCTAAATGTATATCTCCTCTGATGTTCCTATCATTCAAGTCCTTATTCCATTAACTTTTATTGTAATTCTTCTGCCTCTTTGCCTGCAGTTGCCGTTTAAACTCAATTTCTTTTTTTTTAATGTTTATTTATTTTTGAGAGAGAGGGAGACAGAGTATAAGGGGGAGAGGGGGCAGAGAGAGAGACAGGGAGACACAGAATCCAAAGCAGGCTCCAGGCTCTGAGCTGTCAGCACATCGCCCGACATGGGGTTCGAACCGAGCCAAAGTCGGATGCTTAACTGACTGAGCCACCCAGCCGCCCCTAAACTAAATTTCTTTTTTAACTGTAGTAAAACACACCACACAAGAAATTTTTCATCTTAACCTTTTTTCGTGTACAGTTCAGCAGTTTTAGGTACATTCACACTGTGGTGCAACCATCAACACCATCCACCTCCAGAAACCTTTTCATCTTGCAAAACTAAAACTCTATACTGATTAAACAACTCCCCATTCTCTCTTCCCTTCAGCCCCTGGCAATCGCCATTCTACTTTCCATCACTATGATTTCACTACTCTAGGTACTTCATAGAAGTATAATCATACAGTATGGATTCTTTTTCCTGACTGGCTTTTTTCATATAGTATAATGCCTGCAAGGTTCACCTATATTGCAGCACATGTCAGAATTTCCTTCCTTTTGAAGGCTAATATTCCATTGTTCAGTTGATCCTTGAACAACACAGGAGTTAGGGGCACCAACCTCCCACGCAATCAAAATTCATGTATAACTTTTGACTCCCCCAAAACTTAACTACTAATAACCAACTGTTGACCAGAAACCTTACCAGTAAGAAACAGTTAGTTAACATATATTTTATATGTTGTACCTACCATATAAGGTATTCTTACAATAATACCTAACTTTTCTTGTTTTTTTTCCGTATTTCTAGGCTATAGGTTTGTCTGCAAATTTTTTTCAAATTGTCAAAAACCACCAAAAAAATTCCCCGTGTATTTATTGAAAATAATCCACATATAAGAAGACCTGTGCAGTTCAAACCCATGTTGTTCAAGGGTCAGCTGTACATATATATCACATTTTGTTAATTTATTCATCTGTCAATGGACACTTGGGTTGCTTCCACCTTTCCACTAGTATAAATAATGCTACCATGAACATGGGTATAAACGTATCTCTTTGAGACCCTACTTTCAATTCTTTTGGTTATATATTCAGAAGTGGGATTGCTGGATCCTATGGTAATTCTATTTTAAATTTTTTGAGGCACTGCCATACTGTTCTCCATAGTAGCTGCACCATTTTACATTTCCAGTAACAATGCACAAGAATATTTCAACCTAATTTTTAACACCAGATTAAATTATGTATCTAATCTTCATTCATCGTAGTGACACTGAGCTGCCCACAGTGGAGGTCAATGCTGATAAGTCAGTGATATTCCCTAGCATCAGAGTCAATTACCTACATTACCATATGATAGTTGAGCAGGATGTGTGAAGGCTGAGGCACGAACTAGGTACTATTAGTCTAAGGCAGACCTGCCGATGCATTGGTGCCCTAGGATAGCCGGTACAGACAATGCAGACTGAGCAGGCTCTCAAAAATATATAACTAATACGCCCTAGGAGTGAATCAGGTAGAGAAAATGATTAATTCCTACAATCTACTGGAATCTATAGTCTTGTCCCTGAAATTTCTCACCTAATTCCGCAGGTGTTATCTGAGTTAGAGCTCACCCAAACAGATTACAGGGATAAGGGACATCTGCTTCTATTTAGACCTATGACTTTGGGTCAGTCCATTACTCTTTGAGGCTCAGTTTTGTCAGATTCGGTTAACAACATATTCCCTACTCAATGCATAAATTGGTTGTTCAGATTAAATGAGCTAATGAATATGAACATGCTTTTAAAAAATATGAAGTACTACTTACCGACAAAGTGCTACTGCAAAACAATAATTTTCCAGAAACATTACTTTCATTTCCAGAACTGACCTCTCTTTTCCCAAGGCACAAACTAAGCTCTCTTTGCTTATGTTCCATTTCTATAGTTTGATTTTCCTGAACCACACTTATCACTTCACACCCAGGGGGGTGGTGAGGAGGGGGGCACACTACTGACAGAAATCAAACAGATCCTTGTCACTCACCAGGAGATGGTCTATGCACTCACCAGGAGGAGTGCAATGAAAGTGATATGTAGAAAAGTTGAGAAAAAGAGAAAAGGTCCAAAGAGATGTAACCATGAGCCTAGAAAACAAACAGCTTTTTGATTCCAAGTACATTAAGTTGTTACTTTAGAGGTATCTAACAATGGAAGATCTTATCATTCAAAGGACTGGCGCAAAGGAGAATCTTGCATTAGGAGAACCTTTGAATCAGCTAAGCTCTAAGATCCCCTCAAAACATTTTGATTCCACAAGGGCTGATAGTAACACAGTAGCAGGTGAGCCTAGCTTCACTCTCTCTACAAACAATACAAACAGGGAAGGATCTTCTATTGTAACCCACGGGATTGAGGACAAAGATCAAGGAGTCACCTCAGGCAAAGAGGGCTTTTAAATGCCAAAGGAAGCTACTGGAGTGTGTCCTTTAAAATAAAGGAATTTATCCCCACCCACATTCCCAGCACAATTTAAAGACTGTTCTGGTTAGAAGTAATAAACTAGACCATCTTTGAAGGGGCTTTCTTTTCAGTCCTTTGATCCACAGTTATTCATGAAAACTCGGAAAGTTTAAGTGGCAATCTAACAGAGACTATCTGACACTTGAGTTTTCTTCAAATGTCCTTTGCTTGAGCTTAAAGAATTGAACAGATCACCCAGAGTACCAGAAATATTTAAATGGAAGGGCAACAGGCCTTGATGTCGTCAAAATGCTGACCTAGGAAAGAATCACGAGTTAGAAAGATACACTTACTCTTCTCCAAGCAAAGCGCATGAATCCCTTCACCAAGTTAATCTTGGTTTCATGAATTGTTTGAGAAATTAAACTCTACCTGTATGAGCACTGTTCATTCAACATAGTCCACCTACCTGGCATGCTTCTGTGTGCTAATTATTCTTTCACCTATTGTTAGCAAATCTGTAGTACATAAAATCTTTTGTAAGATACCATAAGGGAGGCATAGCAATATATAGCAGACGCAGTAAATTGCATGGGCATAATTCAAAAAATCCTTTTGAGGCAGTTAGCAAAAGAAATTTGACTTTATTAATTCAATTCACTCTCTAGAACTCCAAAGAGAAAAAGAAAACAAACATTTCCTTTAGAAGCTTCATACTTGCCAATTAATTAAGGCAAAGTAAGGTATAAGCTGTATAGTCAAGTCTTCCACAGAAAGGGAAGTGTCCTGAGGTTATGCAAATAAAGCTGCCTGGTCCCACATATTTGAAAAGGAAAAGGAAGACCATTTAATAATTTAAGCAGGAAAGGAACAGGGAAACATCCTACTATATTTTCAGTGAGATCAAGGATGTGTGGTTAATCTTTTCCACACTGCAGCAAGCTCCCAACTACAAAGATGACCTGAAATCCTGCTAACACTATTTTTTTTAAATGAAAACTATGCAATGTTCCAAAATATTTTGCAGCCTTACAATAACCTGAACTGCAATGAGAAAAGCAGAAAATTTCCCCAAGGCTGGAAACCAGAATCCAACAACAGAAGGCTGAAGTCAAGGAAGCAGTTTAGTAGGAGAAAGAACAGGAGAGAATAATCAGTGGGTTTGGGAAATCCTTTTCTGCTACCTTCTCTAGTTTCTACCTGAGTTGCCTTTTCTTGGCCAAAAATGAATATCCTTAAATGAAATTCAAGGGCCCTAAACCCATCTCCTTAAGGTATCTATATTTCTTATGTGTGTGTATATATCACAAAGATTCACTTTTCTGTGTCACTGAAAATAACACTTGTATTCAGATGTGTGTACTTTTTTTTATCTCCTACCTCCCATCTCTGGCAACTACCAATCTGTTCTCTGTATCTGTATTTCTTTTTTTTTTTTAGTACTTTTTTAAATGTTTTTTAATTTATTTTGAGACACAGAATGTAGCACATGCCTGCGCACAAGCAGGGGAGGAGCAGAGAGAGAGAGAGAGGGAGAGAGAGAATCCCAAGCAGGCTCCCTGCTACCAGTGAGGAGCCCAATATGGGGCTTGTGAGATCATGAGCTAAGCCCAAATCAAGAGTCAGATGCTTAGACGCTTAACTGACTAAGCCACCCAGGTGCCCCCTTTTTAAAGTTTTTTTTATTTAAGTAATCTCTACACCCCATCTGGGACTCGAGCTCACAACCCCAAGATCAAGAATCACATGCTCTCCCAACTGAGTCAGCCAGGCGCCCCTACATCTATTTCTGAGAAAGAGTTAGAAGTTATAAATGAACCTTAGTCCTCTTCCCAACCTCTCAATACTGGAGAACCCCAAGGCTCAGTCCTCAAGTCTCCTCTCCATCAACATTCACTTTTTGGGTCATCCCATCCAGTCTCATGAATTTGGTAACGTTTCTGTACTCATGACCCCCAATCCAGGCTCAGGTTTTCCATGAAATTCAGACACTAGGATATCTAATAGATATTTTCTAACTTAACATATCCAAATCAGAAATTTGATTTCCACCCATCAGCCCAAACCTGCTTCTTCTTCAGTGATCACCATTTCAGAAACCCAGACCACCAATTGTCTGTGCTAAACCCACCTGCCCTCTAACTCCTGAGCCAAAATTATTATGATAGGACTATACAGGAGTCAGTAGGCAGAAAGGGAAAGATTAGGGCCTGAGGTCCCCGGGTGGGGAAAAACACCTATTTTTGAAAAATGCTGGAAGTGTCTGACCACAGCAAGACCTCTCAGGCATAAGGTTCCTCTTAATAATGTAACAGACCTCTCCTACTCCCCCTCAGGTTTCACCTCTGGAATTTGACCTAAGACCTAAGAATGGCCATAGACCACCCCTCATACACTGGAAACGAGCCAATCGGGAATGGACAACCCAGCACCTCAAGCTATCCAGCCAATAAGGGTAGAACCTGAGAAGGAACAGGGAGGAAGGCAAGAAGAGGGAGGGCTCACCAGCACCGTATAAAACAAGGACCCTTGCCTAGAGTCCTCCGGCATTCGCTTTTGAATGTCCCCTCTCTGAAAGAAAGCGTTCCTACTATTCTTCTTTCCTAATCTTATATTCTAATAAACTTTTGCCCTGCTGCTCATTTTGTGTCCACCTCTTCATTCTTCAAAGTGGCGAGACAACGAATCCCGGGTATTGTGGTAAAAGAAATCCTGCAATATTATCAGGCTCAATAATTCAGTTACTTGCCGTGCAAGCCTCATGGGCCAAAGTTTTGCCAGCAGGGGGAGCAAGCTACAGCTTGGGCTGGGACCTGGGAACACCAGCAATTTTTAATCAGATATTCTTGCTCCTCCGGGAGAAAGTCTCAGAAATTTTAAGTCACAAGGAAATGGAGGCGATGTTGTTGTAGTGTACGAAAAATGAGAAGCAACGAAATGTAACAAGAATGGACTCAGTGTGCCTGATTATTTGCAAGTGCTCTAAAATTTTCATTTCCCCTCACCCCACCCCCAACACAAACACATAAATACCTCCTGGGGCTGAGTGTTGTTATACATTAACGGGTTCCTATGAGAGGGCAAGAGGCAGAAAGACTCTTACTACTCCCTACCACAAAAAGGGAGATTCAATAAAATGCATGGCGAAAATGAGGTTTGGAGTTTATCTACGGTTTTTGATACCATTTCTACCACCTGTGTAGGTAGGAAAACTGAGACTCAAAGTGATTAAAATACATGAGGAGGGTTCCTTAGGATAAACATCTAGCACTAAAAATATGATCATGTGAATTTCTCCATTGTCCAGGCAGGGTGTTTAGGCTTAAATCTTATTTCTGTTATCTACCGGTTGTGTGACCTTGATAAGTTTTCCCTTCTGGAAAGTGAGCACCTACCCCAGAGAACAGCTGGAAAGATTAAGCGAGAAAAAACAGGGAAACACAGGAGAACAATGCCCACTGTTGCCCACGTGGTAGTGAGTGTGCACTCATGGTAAACGTGCCATAAATGTGAGAGCTCTTGCTATTGTGTGTTATCACGATGAAAAGGAGGTTTAAAACTCTAGGATTCCAACACAAAAGTTTTCTAATGTCAAAATACTAAAGGACAAATGGAGATCTGGTGCTAAGTATCTTTCCTGCTCCAAAGTGGTGGAAAATTCCTAAGTATTCCAGTGATATGTCTTAACATAAGTCCCAAGACATATTTAACTAAGAGAAAAATCTGGATAAATTTTTAGCTAACTCACTCTTAGAAACATTCCAAAGGTGTGAAATAAAATGCACATATATTATTAATTAAGTTTATATTAGCGATCTCTATTACAAATTCATATAGGCACATTTGAGTATAAATTATAGGGGCACCTAGAGGCTCAATCGGTTAGGTGTCCAACTTCGGCTCAGGTCGTAGTCTCGGTTTATGAGTTCGAGCCCTGCGTCGGGCTCTGTGCTGACAGCTCAGAGCCTGGAGCCTGCTTCAGATTCTGTGTCTCCCAGTCTCCCTGTCCCTCCCCTGCTTTTACTGTGTCCATCTCTCTCAAAAATAAACATTTAAAAAAAATTTTTTTAATTATAGAATCAGAAAAATAGGTTAGAGAAGCCAAGGATACAAAAGTATAATGCATTCCATGTGGCCTGTGGCCTACTTCATCAAGGGGCTGGTCCCAATGCAGGTTGGCTGAAACTGTACTGTCACATTTTCTGATCCATCTCCTTTGATGTGGGAATCAAAGGCAAAAGAAAAACTTTCCTTACAACTTTTAAATTTCCTTACAACTTACAGCCCATTGATGAGTCCTTGAGACAGGCAGAGTGACCTTCCTTTAAGAACTAAAGTGCCTCGATGTTAATACTTTGCTAAGGGCAAAAGGCAATCTTAGCTTAATATTATCCTAACCTCCAGGATCCTGTAAGTCTCCTTTAATATATAAAAATACCTTTGGCAACTTTCTTTATCTCAAACCCCCAAGATATATGTTAGCAATCATCCTCTAAGCATAAGGCCCACTGATATACATTTGAAGGGTCTCTTGATTGAGGTTTTACTAGACAGTAATAAATGACCCACCTCTTCCTAACAATAGCTAGCCCCCTCAAGGTCCTGGAAACCTTGCTTCCAAAATTCCTAAGAGACTTACGCTATCCCTAACCCCCTCCCAACTTGAAAGTATATAATCAATTGCTCCTCACAACCCCAGTGCAGTTCTTTCTGCTCACGGGTCCTGTCCCCATGCTTTAATAAAACCACGTCTTTGCACCAAAGACGTCTCAAGAATTCTTTCTTTACCATTTGCTATGAACCCCAATATTTCCACATCATTCTTCACCACCACATCCTATTTCAGGCTTTCTCACTGTTAGGGCTGTTTATTATTCAGATGGCTACTAGAAATGCCTAGAGTGCTTCATATAAAGTCATTGAAATAATCCTGAATCACCACAGCTGATTTATTTTTATTCCATCTCCAAGACACAATCAGAGTTGACTTGATGGCAACCCATGACTTTCTCCAAATGTGTAAGCTAGAAAAGGCACAGGCTTTGGGCACATGTTGAATAGGGTGGCTCTAGCAAGAACTACTGACTGCACCTATAACCAAATCCAGAAGAGGGCACAAGGCCTTAGCTCAAGTCCACATATGGTAATAAAAATATGGACATGTCAGCAGAGGCCCTAAGTTTCCAGAAGGTTGAACAGGAATCATGTGACATAAGATACCAACAGCCTCCTCACCAACTCTGACAATTTCCAATCTCTAAAACGACCCTAGAGAGGTGCCTGGGTGGCTCAGACAGTTAAGTGTCCAACTCTTGATTTTGGCTCAGGTCATGATCTCATAGTTCGTGGCTTTGAGCCCCATGTTGGGCTCTGCACTGACAGTGAGGAGTCTGCTTGGGATTCTCTCTCTCCCTCTCTGCCCCCCCTGGCTTGTGCATACTCTCTCTCAAAATAAACAAACATTAAAAAAATTTTAAAAATGAAGCTAACCTAGGAGCTGCAGATAGAGGGGGGAGGTGAGCTTTACCTGCCCCCAAAGAACCCTCTCCAGAATTTTTTTTTTTTTTGCCCTAAACAACCAAGTAGCTTCCACTGCTATTTCCTGCCTCTCATCTCTCTCCCTTCCAATTCCTTCTGAAGAAGTGAGAGTCAAGGTCATCATCTGATTCCCCAGAAGCAGTTATCACCAGATGCCAGCATAGCATCACCTGTTAGACCCAAGTTCAGGCCCTAATTATACCTACAGTACTACAGTACTTACCTGACCCCTCTCCTGCTCCCCACAGATTCACCCCACTCATGTTTAATCTTCCTAAAATTGTGCTTTAATCATACCTCTTCTAGTTAGACCTCCACAAGCACAAAAAATGGAGTTTAAACACAGTGGCTATCTAGAATGTTCTGGCCCCAGCCTCTTTTCCAGCTCTACCTTATACTTCTCTCATGTAAATCCCCAAATCCAGTCCAACGGTTCTCAGTACTTTTACTAATTCCACTTATCATACCTAACTTCTGCTGCTTAGTCAATTCCTGCCAAAATTTTATTTTGTTTAATGTTTATTTATTTTTGAGAGAGAGAGAGAGAGAGAGAGAGAGAGAGAGACAAAGCACAAGTAGGGGAGGGGTAGAGAAAGGGAGAGAGACACAGAATCTGAAGCAGGCTCTAGGCTCCGAGATGTCAGCGCAGAGCCTGACACAGAGCTCGAACTCACAAACCGTGAGATCATGACCTGAGCCAAAGTCAGATACTTAACCGAATGAACCACCCAGGGGCCCTGCCAATATTTTAAAGCCCAATCTGTGAAACAGTTATCCCATGACCACCCTAGGTGGGGTGTGGACGCTCTCTGTTCTCTGAATTCCTATATTGCATAAGCTATATGTCATATATAAATATCACTCATTCGTGTATTCATTAAAATGCATTCAGATGCCATTCTCCAGGAGATATTCTAGACAGATGACATAGCCTCCAAATAAGACAAGGTGTAGGAAAGGAAAGGAAAAGAAGACACTACCAATTTTTGTTTATTCTAAGCAGGTCATTGTACCATGTATTTCCATGTGTCAGTTCGTTTCATCCTCACAACTCACTGAGGTAGCTACACTTTACAATAAGAAATCTGAGTCTCACAGAGTTAAACAACCTGGCAAAGATTACCTGATACGCTTTTTGTTTTTTGTTTTTATTTTCCACTATCCCTGACCCCTCTCAGACTCTCTGCCCATGTCTCCCTTGCTCTCTCCTTGGGATGATGATCTCTGTACTTCGAATCATCCAAGCCCCTTTGCTTCTAGTTAGGGTAGGTCAATGGAAACCTATAACCTATATACACTTGCCCTGCTCCCTCCCTTCCTGACTCACTGAATTCTGGCTGTGGCTTCACTCCTCCATCCCAGTTCCTATGAAAGGTTCTTTCATGGCCCCAGCAATTCTTACCAGGATGCAGGAAGACCAGTGTCATCTGCCACCTCTTCAGGCTAGGAATACTAGGTGGGCAGACTCCACCGGAAGGTTAGTGACGCACTTAGCCCTGCCCACACCTCTGTAAACAGTCCCTTCATTAAATTCTCTTCAGTTAAATTATCTTACGTGTACCTGTTTCCTGCCAGGTACACAGAGAAGAACTTGAACCCATGTCCCTCTTACTACAGAGGCTGACTTTTTCTTTTAAGATTTTTATTTTTAAGTAATTTCTATACCCAATGTAAGGCTCAAACTCACAACCCCGAGATCAAGAGTCACATGCTCCACTGACTGAGCCAGCCAGGTGCCCCATGCCTGCTTTTTTCACTTAGATAATTGCTATGCAGGAGATCTGTACAAAATGCTGAGGATCAAAACAAAAGGTATCTCACTGTGATAGGAAGGACCGGAAAAGCCTTTTCTGAACAAGTTGCTTGATCATGGGTCAGTCTTAAGAGGTGAATTGTAATTCACCAGGCAAACAAAGAGGGAAGACAGGCATTCAAGGACAAAATGGATGTCAATTTCAAAGTCACAGAGCTGGGGCACCCAGGTGGCTCAGTCGGTTAAACATCTGACTTCGGCTCAGGTCAAGATCTTAGGGTTTGTGAGTTCAAGTCCCACATCAGGCTCCATGCTGAGAGCTCAGAGCCTAGAGTCTGCTTTGGATTCTATGTCTCCCTCTCTCTCTGCCCCTCCCCTGTTTGCACTCTGTCTCTCTGTCTCTCTGTCTCTCTCTCTGTGTCTCAAAAATAAATAAACATTTAAAAAAAAAAAGTCACAGAGGAATATGTCTTATTACCTAAGGCAGTTATGTACAGTGCTCATGAGAGAATAATGGTGGTTGAGGGTTTCAAAACTGTGATGATACTCACTTACCCAACCTGAACCTGAAATCTGAGGTTAGAAGCAACAAAGAATTCACTGTATTCTGGTCAAGAGAATCAATGTGCCTATTTCCTACCTTCAACAGATCCCCATCACAGAAGATAAACCCAACTGTTTAGCATAATATACAATCCCTTGATGATCTGGCCCTGCCTGACCCAACCAGTCTCATCCACCAGCACCACCTCCAGCTGTTCCCTGAGCATCCCACACCTTGTCACACCTCTGTGCTTTTGTACATGTGCTTCTCATCAGAGATACAAACTCCTCTGTCAGGATTCATCTCAGGTGTCTGCTTCTCTGTAAATATTGCTGGCCCTCCAAGATGCTCAACATGCTTCCATGGTACCTTGTCCTTAACTCCACAATAGCATTTTCGTAACACAGACACACATCATATTTACTTGCTTGCATGCTGGCCATGGACTCAGCTGTGCGTTCCTAGAGGCCATGTACTATAGCAAGGTGGCAGACTGCAGAGGTAAGTGCTTGGGTTCTAGAAGTGGGCTGCCTAGATCCAAATCCTAGACTCTGGTGCAAACAGCTAGGTAAATGTAGGCATGTTATTTATCGTCTTTGAGCCACAGTTTCATTGCCCATAATATGCAAATAATAACAACATCTACTTGATAGGGCTGTCAAGTGAGTCCTATTATACAGTAAGCCCTCAATAACTGTTAGTTATTCAGGGCACCCAGGTGGCTCAGTCGGTCAAGCATCCTACTTAGGCTCAGGTCATGTACTTGTGGTTCATGAGTTTGAGCCCTGCAATGCACCGGGCTCTGTGCTGTCAGCGTGGGGCCCGTTTCAGATCCTGTCTCCTTCTCTTGCCCCTCCCCTGCTCACGCACTCTCTCTCTCTCTCTCTCTCTCTCTCTCTCTCTTTCAGAAATAAATAAACATTAAAAAAAATAACTGTTGGTTATTCAAACAACTATTTATTTGAATAAGTAAATAACTGTGCATCCCTTATTTCCAAATAAACAAGCTTATATTTGTTGAGAGTGAATAAATTTTCCTACCACTTCATATTAGATACCACATATATACCTACTAGCTTGTTTCACTAAATCATGAAAAGAAGACTCTCATTTCTAAATATGTGCTTATTTTACAATTGTTTAAAGACAAACAGGACCTCTTCTGTAAAGGAACTTAGCTTCTTGCCATCATTGTTGGCCTGCTCACTGAGTCAGACATTCTCCCGGCCTTCTAGCAATCTCCGCATGTGCCCGCGATGCAGTTACCTCCACAGAAGGGCAGTTCCACTTTAATAATGTACAAAAACTTATTAACAAGTCAAATCTTGATGGTTCCCCTAGGTTGGCATAAAGAATGACAAAAATAGGCTCCCCCTAACATAAAAGCAAACCACAGGGAAACTTCTTCTAAATGCTAAAGCAATGTAAAACTATTGCAGTTATGAAATATTTTTTACAAAGTTTTCATGTGGCATTTCTAAGCCCCAAATCCTTGACTGCCACAGCCTTGGTCAAAAGTCCACGTGTGAGAACCTGAACCAAGAAAAAATATCAGCGCACATAGAACAATGGGGTCGACAGGTGGAGACCGACTCCCAGGTGAGGGCTTTTCCCAGATAAGGTAGCACCGCAGCCAACAGAGATGCAGAGCACTTAGTTAGAAGAGGACAACGCTGCCTGCTGCCGTGGACCCAAACGAAGGCCAAACCAGAGAAGGCTAGCACCCTTACCATCACCCTGGCTGGCTGCAGAGAGCAGCACAGGCCTGAGTGGCCCAAGAGCCTCCTCCTGGAGAAGAGCTCCACCGTTCCCTGCACTGCTTCTCCTTTACTGATACTAGGTTGGCTGCTGCCCCTCTTCACCAACCCCGACCCTGTCATTATTGCCCCTCAGCCTGTTGACTCTGTGGTGCCTGCTCTAAATCTAGACCCTGGCTCTAATGGGGCTCAATATCCACCAGTTTTTAAATCACTCCATCTGCAGTGATCAACTCTGGCCTCTTCGACAACTCTCCGGCCCAGTGCTTTCTGTGAAATCACACTCCCTGGAATTCGTATGGGTTCATAGCACTTGCTGAGGATGACAAGACAGTACTCTGATTAGTTAATCTGGCAATTTTCTCAAAGAACAACCACACCATGTATTTAATAATCTTGTAAAAGTTCTCTACTTACAGGCCTTCGGGTTGAAGCACCTTGAACGGAGTGATAGAATTCTGGCTGGACTCGGCTATTTTTCTTGATTCTTCGTTTCCTCACTGAAATTTCTTGCTCACTCTGATGGTGAACTTCCACCACAGGTTTGGCCTCTTCCAGGCGAGCAGCTGCGGCCGCAGCAGCGCGTCTTCTAAGATGCCGAGGGCTTGCTCTGAATCCCTGTGGCAGAAAACAAACCCAAACAAATCCAGATTTGTATTGAGTTAGTTTGGTGATCCTCTGGGGCTAGTTACACAAAGGGCTCCAAAAGTCACCAAGCTCAAGGAGGTCATTTACATTCCCAAAGGGAGTATATATGTAGAAGGAGGCTCAACCTGCAACGTTGTGTATTCTGTCAAGCACCTCAGGGTCTCAGGGCCCAGAGTTACTCTATGTTAAGAAAGGCTTTTAGGGGCAAGTGGGTGGCTCAGTCAGTTAAGCATCTGACTCCTGATTTCATTTCAGGTCATGATCTCACGGTTCATGGGATCAAGCCCCGCATTGGGCTCCACGCTGATGGTGAGGAGTGTGCTTGGGATTCTCTCCCTCCCTCTCTCTGCCCCTACCCCCTCTCTCAAGATAAACAAATAAACATTTAAAAAAAAGAAATGCTTTTAATTAAGTTTAAAAAAAACTAGCAAGTGAGCACATTGATTTACTTTTGTGTATATAAGTCAGACTGCATGTGAAGAAGGATATTTCTTTCCACTCAGGCATGAAGCATGGCATACGAGCAACACTGAATACTGTTACATGGCCAAGTGTTACTCTATATTTCTGAGAGCAGACTCTGAAGGTAAGAAAGCAGGAATATAAAACATCATTATAAAACACCATAAAGATTTAAAACTAAATGGAGGCGAGGTTTTGCAAGATGGCGGCTTAGGAGGACGCTGGGCTCACCGCGCGTCCTGCTGATCACTTAGATTCCACCTACACCTGCCTAAATAACCCAGAAAACCGCCAGAGGATTAGCAGAACGGAGTCGCTGGAGCCAAACACAGACGAGAGGCCCACGGAAGAGGGTAGGAAGGGCGGTGAGGCGGTGCGCGCTCCACGGACTGGCGGGAGGGAGCCGGGGCGGAGGGGCAGCTCCCCGGCCAAGCAGAGCCCCCGAGTCTGGCTTGCAAAAGCGGAGGGGCCTGACGGACTGTGTTCCCACAGCAAGCGCGACTTAGCGTCTGGGAGGTCGTAAGTTAACAGCTCTGCTCGGAAAGCGGGAAGGCTGGAGGACAAAGGGAGGGAGAGCTGCTGAGCCCCCTGACGACAGAGCTCAGCTTGGTGGGGAACAAAGGCGCTCGCCAGTGCCATCTCCCTGGCCCATCCCCCAGCCAAAATCCCAAAGAGAACCAGTTCCTGCCAGGGAACTTGCTCACTAGGAGCAAACACCCAACACTGTGCTTCTGCAGAGCCAAACCTCCGGCAGCGGATCTGACTCCCTCCCGCTGCCACAGGGCCCCTCCTGAAGTGGATCACCTAAGGAGAAGCGATGTAAGCCTGCCCCTCCTGCCCCTGTGCACCTTGCCTACCCACCCCAGCTAATACGCCAGATCCCCAGCATCACAAGCCTGGCAGTGTGCAAGTAGCCCAGACGGGCCACACCACCCCACAGTGAATCCCGCCCCTAGGAGAGGGGAAGAGAAGGCACACACCAGTCTGACTGTGGCCCCAGCGGTGGGCTGGGGGCAGACATCAGGTCTGACTGCGGCCCCGCCCACCGACTCCAGTTATACACCACAGCACAGGGGAAGTGCCCTGCAGGTCCTCACCACGCCAGGGACTATCCAAAATGACCAAGCGGAAGAATTCCCCTCAGAAGAATCTCCAGGAAATAACAACAGCTAATGAGCTGATCAAAAAGGATTTAAATAATATAGCAGAAAGCGAATTTAGAATAATAGCCATAAAATTAATCGCTGGGCTTGAAAACAGTATACAGGACAGCAGAGAATCTCTTGCTACAGAGATCAAGGGACTAAGGAACAGTCACGAGGAGCTGAAAAACGCTTTAAACGAAATGCATAACAAAATGGAAACCACCACAGCTCGGCTTGAAGAGGCAGAGGAGAGAATAGGTGAACTAGAAGATAAAGTTATGGAAAAAGAAGAAGCTGAGAAAAAGAGAGATAAAAAAATCCAGGAGTATGAGGGGAAAATTAGAGAACTAAGTGATACACTAAAAAGAAATAATATACGCATAATGGGTATCCCAGAGGAGGAAGAGAGAGGGAAAGGTGCTGAAGGGGTACTTGAAGAAATTATAGCTGAGAACTTCCCTGAACTGGGGAAGGAAAAAGGCATTGAAATCCAAGAGGCACAGAGAACTCCCTTCAGACGTAACTTGAATCGATCTTCTGCACGACATATCATAGTGAAACTGGCAAAATACAAGGATAAAGAAAAAATTCTGAAAGCAGCAAGGGGTAAATGTGCCCTCACATATAAAGGGAGACCTATAAGACTCGTGACTGATCACTCTTTTGAAACTTGGCAGGACAGAAAGAATTGGCACGAGATTTTCAGGGTGCTAGACAGAAAAAATATGCAGCCGAGAATCCTTTATCCAGCAAGTCTGTCACTTAGAATAGAAGGAGAGATAAAGGTCTTCCCAAACAAACAAAAACTGAAGGAATTTGTCACCACTAAACCAGCCCTACAAGAGATCCTAAGGGGGACCCTGTGAGACAAAGTCCCAGAGACATCACTACAAGCATAAAACATACAGACATCACAATGACTCTAAACCCGTATCTTTCTATAATAACACTGAATGTAAATGGATTAAATGCGCCAACCAAAAGACATAGGGTATCAGAATGGATAAAAAAAACAAGACCCATCTATTTGCTGTCTACAAGAGACTCATTTTAGACCTGAGGACACCTTTAGATTGAGAGTGAGGGGATGGAGAACTATTTATCATGCGACTGGAAGCCAAAAGAAAGCTGGAGTAGCCATACTTATATCAGACAAACTAGACTTTAAATTAAAGGCTGTAACAAGAGATGAAGAAGGACATTATATAATAGTTACAGGGTCTATCCATCAGGAAGAGCTAACAATTATAAATGTCTATGCGCCAAATACCGGAGCCCCCAAATATATAAAACAATTACTCATAAACATAAGCAACCTTATTGATAAGAATGTGGTAATTGCAGGGGACTTTAACACCCCACTTACAGAAATGGATACATCATCTAGACACACGGTCAATAAAGAAACAAGGGCCCTGAATGAGACATTGGATCAGATGGACTTGACAGATATATTTAGAACTCTACATCCCAAAGCAACAGAATATTCTTTCTTCTTGAGTGCACATGGAACATTCTCCAAGATAGATCATATACTGGGTCACAAAACAGCCCTTCATAAGTTTACAAGAATTGAAATTATACCATGCATACTTTCAGACCACAATGCTATGAAGCTTGAAATCAACCACAGAAAAAAGTCTGGAAAACCTCCAAAAGCATGGAGGTTAAAGAACATCCTACTAACGAATGAGTGGGTCAACCAGGCAATTAGAGAAGAAATTAAAAAATATATGGAAACAAACGAAAATGAAAATACAACAATCCAGATGCTTTGGGACGCAGCGAAGGCAGTCCTGAGAGGAAAATACATTGCAATCCAGGCCTATCTCAAGAAACAAGAAAAATCCCAAATAGAAAATCTAACAGCACACCTAAAGGAACTAGAAGCAGAACAGCAAAGGCAGCCTAAACCCAGCAGAAGAAGAGAAATAATAAAGATCAGAGCAGAAATAAACAATATAGAATCTAAAAAAACTGTAGAGCAGATCAATGAAACCAAGAGTTGGTTTTTTGAAAAAATAAACAAAATTGACAAACCTCTAGCCAGGCTTCTCAAAAAGAAAAGGGAGATGACCCAAATAGATAAAATCATGAATGAAAATGGAATTATTACAACCAATCCCTCAGAGATACAAACAATTATCAGGGAATACTATGAAAAATTATATGCCAACAAATTGGACAACCTGGAAGAAATGGACAAATTCCTGAACACCCACACTCTTCCAAAACTCAATCAGGAGGAAATAGAAAGCTTGAACAGACCCATAACCAGCGAAGAAATTGAATCGGTTATCAAAAATCTCCCAACAAATAAGAGTCCAGGACCAGATGGCTTCCCAGGGGAGTTCTACCAGACGTTTAAAGCAGAGATAATACCTATCCTTCTCAAGCTATTCCAAGAAATAGAAAGGGAAGGAAAACTTCCAGACTCATTCTATGAAGCCAGTATTACTTTGATTCCTAAACCAGACAGAGACCCAGTAAAAAAAGAGAACTACAGGCCAATATCCCTGATGAATATGGATGCAAAAATTCTCAATAAGATACTAGCAAATCGAATTCAACGGCATATAAAAAGAATTATTCACCATGATCAAATGGGATTCATTCCTGGGATGCAGGGCTGGTTCAACATTCGCAAATCAATCAACGTGATACATCACATTAACATAAAAAAAGAGAAGAACCATATGATCCTGTCAATCGATGCAGAAAAGGCCTTTGACAAAATCCAGCACCCTTTCTTAATAAAAACCCTTGAGAAAGTCGGGATAGAAGGAACATACTTAAAGATCATAAAAGCCATTTATGAAAAGCCCACAGCTAACATCATCCTCAACGGGGAAAAACTGAGAGCTTTTTCCCTGAGATCAGGAACACGACAAGGATGCCCACTCTCACCGCTGCTGTTTAACATAGTGCTGGAAGTTCTAGCATCAGCAATCAGACAACAAAAGGAAATCAAAGGCATCAAAATTGGCAAAGACGAAGTCAAGCTTTCGCTTTTTGCAGATGACATGATATTATACATGGAAAATCCGATAGACTCCACCAAAAGTCTGCTAGAACTGATACAGGAATTCAGCAAAGTGGCAGGATACAAAATCAATGTACAGAAATCAGTTGCATTCTTATACACTAACAATGAAGCAACAGAAAGACAAATAAAGAAACTGATCCCATTCACAATTGCACCAAGAAGCATAAAATACCTAGGAATAAATCTAACCAAAGATGTAAAGGATCTGTATGCTGAAAACTATAGAAAGCTTATGAAGGAAATTGAAGAAGATTTAAAGAAATGGAAAGACATTCCCTGCTCATGGATTGGAAAAATAAATATTGTCAAAATGTCAATACTACCCAAAGCTATCTACACATTCAATGCAATCCCAATCAAAATTGCACCAGCATTCTTCTCGAAACTAGAACAAGCCATCCTAAAATTCATATGGAACCACAAAAGGCCCCGAATAGCCAAAGGAATTTTGAAGAAGACCAAAGCAGGAGGCATCACAATCCCAGACTTTAGCCTCTACTACAAAGCTGTCATCATCAAGACAGCATGGTATTGGCACAAAAACAGACACATAGACCAATGGAATAGAATAGAAACCCCAGAACTAGACCCACACACGTATGGCCAACTCATCTTTGACAAAGCAGGAAAGAACATCCAATGGAAAAAAGACAGCCTCTTTAACAAATGGTGCTGGGAGTACTGGACAGCAATATGCAGAAGGTTGAAACTAGACCACTTTCTCACACCATTCACAAAAATAAACTCAAAATGGATAAAGGACCTAAATGTGAGACAGGAAACCATCAAAACCTTAGAGGAGAAAGCAGGAAAAGACATCTCTGACCTCAGCTGTAGCAATCTCTTACTCAACACATCCCCAAAGGCAAGGGAATTAAAAGCAAAAGTGAATTACTGGGACCTTGTGAAGATAAAAAGCTTCTGCACAGCAAAGGAAACAACCAACAAAACTAAAAGGCAACCAACAGATTGGGAAAAGATATTCGCAAATGACATATCGGACAAAGGGCTAGTATCCAAAATCTATAAAGAGCTCACCAAACTCCACACCCGAAAAACAAATAACCCAGTGAAGAAATGGGCAGAAAACATGAATAGACACTTCTCTAAAGAAGACATCCGGATGGCCAACAGGCACATGAGAAGATGTTCAGCGTCGCTCCTTATCAGGGAAATACAAATCAAAACCACACTCAGGTATCACCTCACGCCAGTCAGAGTGGCCAAAATGAACAAATCAGGAGACTATAGATGCTGGAGAGGATGTGGAGAAACGGGAACCCTCTTGCACTGTTGGTGGGAATGCAAATTGGTGCAGCCGCTCTGGAAAGCAGTGTGGAGGTTCCTCAGAAAATTAAAAATAGACCTACCCTATGACCCAGCAATAGCACTGCTAGGAATTTATCCAAGGGATACAGGAGTACTGATGCATAGGGCCACTTGTACCCCAATGTTCATAGCAGCACTCTCAACAATAGCCAAATTATGGAAAGAGCCTAAATGTCCATCAACTGATGAATGGATAAAGAAATTGTGGTTTATATACACAATGGAATATTACGTGGCAATGAGAAAAAATGAAATATGGCCTTTTGTAGCAACGTGGATGGAACTGGAGAGTGTGATGCTAAGTGCAATAAGCCATACAGAGAAAGACAGATACCATATGGTTTCACTCTTATGTGGATCCTGAGAAACTTAACAGGAACCCATGGGGGAGGGGAAGGAAAAAAAAAAAAAAAAGGTTAGAGTGGGAGAGAGCCAAAGCATAAGAGACTGTTAAAAACTGAGAACAAACTGAGGGTTGATGGGGGGTGGGAGGGAGGAGAGGGTGGGTGATGGGTATTGAGGAGGGCACCTTTTGGGATGAGCACTGGTGTTGTATGGAAACCAATTTGTCAATAAATTTCATATAAAAAAAATAAAAATAAAAATAAATGGAGGCAATGCAGTAAAGCAAAGAGTACAAGTTTAGCTAAACCATATTATGCATCTGGGAATATAGAACGTTGGAAAATACCAAAGAATTAGATAAAATAGTCTCTGTCCTCATGTAGCTTACAATTTACTGAAGAACAGAAGTGCGTGTATACATTGGCATGTATAATTAAGAGTTAAAGTGGGCAACTGAGGACACTCAGTGCTAGCAGATCTCAGAGGAGGAATCAATGAATGAAGCTGAAGATAGTCTATATTTGGCTTAGTTATGTGGGTGGCATCTGAAGAATGAATAGAATTTACATTCCAGGCAAGGAAAACAACATAAGGAATGAATGAATAAGTAAAATGATGGATGGATGGATAGATAACATATTTATGCAGCAACAGGAAACACTATTTCATGATGTACCAGGAGGACCATATAAGTAAGCTATGCACAAAGTAAGGTGGGAGACCAGAGTGTAGGGGGTGCTAAATGCTTCAAGGAGGGTTGTAGGTCTTCTGATTTTTAAAAGATTTATAAAAACTACTTAAAGACTGCAGTAAAAGCATAAAATATGGGGCGCCTGGGTGGCGCAGTCGGTTAAGCGTCCGACTTCAGCCAGGTCACGATCTCGCGGTCCGTGAGTTCGAGCCCTGCGTCGGGCTCTGGGCTGATGGCTCAGAGCCTGGAGCCTGTTTCCGATTCTGTGTCTCCCTCTCTCTCTGCCCCTCCCCCGTTCATGCTCTGTCTCTCTCTGTCCCCCCAAAAAATAAACAAACGTTGAAAAAAATTAAAAAAAAAAGCATAAAAGATGGAGGGTAAGAATTTCAGGAGAAGAAGCAGTATGAAAGATTAATTGTGGGGGATTCCTGGTGAGAGACATGTGAGAAGATCTGAGGTCTGATTATGGAGACCCCGAATACCAAACTGAAGGACATGAACAAGGAGAAAAAAGACAAAAGTAGGGTGTGACCCAGAGAGTCAAAAGAAGCACTGAGGTCATCAAAAATCAATAAGGAGAAGATGCAAATGGAGTTGGCAAAACACATTAGCCTGTTCCCATCCCTTCTCTGTGTGCAAGCTCAGCTGGGTCCTCTTGTGTCCAAAATAGTCCCAGAAGATCGCTACAGTTCCCACATAATCCAAGAGATACTACAGCAGCTAGGAGAGAGGAGGATTACAAAGAGGGAGCTGGGCCAATCACTAAAATGCCTTCTAGATCAGAATTAGGAGCAAACAGAACCAACAATCACGCAGGCTACCTTTTAAATATGCAAGTTCATAGGCATCTTCCCCCCAACCCCCACCCCCGCACACACAGGAACACACGCACATGCTCCCTCTCCTCTCTCCTTTCTTCTTTCTGAATTAGACTCTGTAGGGATGAGGCCAAGAGCATCAGTTTTTGGTTTGGGTTTTTTTTTTTTTTTGGTCATTCTCCTTCTCTTTTATTTTTATTTTTATTGACGTATAGCTGACACACAACCTTACATTAGTTTCAAGTGCACAAAGAATTTCTGTTTTTAACAAGCTCCTCGGTAATTTTTCTGTGCTTTGAAGATTGAGAACCTCTAGGAGTCAGAGCTTAGTCTCACCACAAGGTGGCACTAACCTCCAGATCCGCTGCATTCTTTCTGGTTCAGAAATGAGTGCACTGGTAGAATTAACAAAGTACTTGCTAATACACTAACTTCTGTCATAGAGGGTGAGTATATTTCTTTGGTAAGAATGTAGATCCTCCTTCTCTTATGTTTCTATGAGTAATAAGCAACCAAATTTTGTTTAACCTGTATTATTACCAATACTTCTTGCTGGCCTACAAATTCTAAAAACACTTGGGAAAAAAGCACCATTAAACTCCCTTAATGAGATGCCCTCAAAAAAAGTTTAAGAAAAAACATGTAGGTGCAGGGGTGCCTGGGTGGCTCCATTGGTTAAACATCAGATTCTTGATTTGGGCTCAGGTCATGATCTCATGATTTCGTGAGTTCAAGTCCCACCTCAGGCTCTTCACTGACCATACAGAGCCTACTTGGGATTATCTCTCTCTCTCCCCCTCTCTCTTTGCCCCTCCCCCACTCACACTTTCTCTGTCTCTCCCAAAATAAATAAGTAAACTTTAATTAAAAAAAAAAAAACCAACATGTTGGACGTTGGTGCAGTCATTCCAGACAGCAATAATCCAATAAACCTGCATCCCTGTATCTACTCTAGAGAAATTCTAACAAGTATGAGGGTATTTAAGGTATCATATTATTTGTGATAATAAAAATTTTAAAAAAAGTTTAAAGCATCCTTCCTTAATCATAATTTTCTTTACACCTTCACATTATTTCAAAGATCTGAGCACCACCATGTGATTTCTATTATAGCCAAATACACTTGCACTATTTTTAAATAACTCTTTATAAGCACTACAGTATACAGTACACAGACACCAGCCAGACTCTCTGTGTTCAAATACTGTCTCTGTCACTTCCTAGTTGTGTGATTTTCTAGAGTTACTTAGCCATTTCTTCATCTGTAAAATAGTAATGAAAACTAGAATTTATTTCATAGGGCTGTTGAGAAGAACAAATGAATTAACATATGTGCTTAGAAGAGCATCTGGCAGTCAGAGTGGCCAAAATGAACAAACCAGGAGACTATAGATGCTGGAGAGGATGTGGAGAAATGGGAACCCTCTTGCACTGTTGGTGGGAATGCAAACTGGTGCAGCCGCTCTGGAAAACAGTGTGGAGGTTCCTCTAAAAATTAAAAATAGACCTACCCTATGACCCAGCAGTAGTACTGCTAGGAATTTACCCAAGGGATACAGCAGTACTGATGCATAGGGGCACTTGTACCGCAATGTTTACAGCAGCACTCTCAACAATAGCCAAATTGTGGAAACAGCCTAAATGTCCATCCACTGATGAATGGATAAAGAAATTGTGGTTTATATACACAATGGAGTACTACGTGGCAATGAGAAAGAATGAAATATGGCCCTTTGTAGCAACGTGGATGGAACTGGAGAGTGTGATGCTAAGTGCAATAAGCCATACAGAGAAAGACAGATACCATATGTTTTCACTCTTATGTGGATCCTGAGAAACTTAACAGAAACCCATGGGGGAGGGGAAGAAAAAAAAAAAAAAGGTTAGAGTGGGAGAGAGCCAAAGCATAAGAGACTGTTAAAAACTGAGAACAAACTGAGGGTTGATGGGGGGTGGAAGGGAGGGGAGAGTGGGTGATGGGTATTGAGGAGGGCACCTTTTGGGATGAGCACTTGGTGTTGTATGGAAACCAATTTGACAATAAATTTCATATATTTAAAAAAAAGAGCATCTGGCATATAGTAATACGTAAGTGTTGCTATGATTATTATGTATTTCACTTGCGTGAATAAAAGATATTCTTGAAAACAAAAGTATGTTATTAATCAGATGTAAACAAGAAAATAAATCACACCACAGGTGTGCACTACTGACTGCCACACATGAGGCACGGCTGAGAGACCAATCACCCTTAATCATTAGGGGAGAGTTCTTTTCTCCAGAGAATTCAGAGCACTTACTCCCTAGTGAGTCAAACTATCTGGGTTTGAATATAAGCTGTGTCATTGAGTAGGTATGCAAATTACTTCTCTGTGTCTCCATTTCTTCATCTGTCAAATACATATAATAATAGCTCTCTCATGGAGTTTGATGGTGCTTAAATGAGATAATCTATATTAGGTACTCACAACAGTACAAATAATACAGTAAGTCAAAAAATTATCATCATTATTATTACTATATCCTTTCCTAGACATTGCAGCAGCAATTCACACATAATTAGGTCACAGTTATGACTACAAACATATAAACAACATGGAGTCATCACTGGGCAATCACCCTAATGGTTTTCCTGGAATTATAGGATTGTACGTTTATTAGATTTGCTTGTCCTAAATACTCTGAAAAATACTATTTTATTAATAAAATAAAAAATGTTTTAAAACAGCAGGTTTTTTACAGATGTTAACAGGACTTGATGGTGTCAGTATAAAGTCCATTTTTGTCTACTCACTTGATCTTGCCTGGATACACTTTAACCAGTAGGTGATAAACACTTGGAAGTCTCTCAGCAGTGAATGTCTGCCATTTTTAGACCACCCCAATTTATCAGCACCTTTTGGGTAACAACTTCTCAAGAGATGCAGTCTTGATACAGAATGCTCCACAGCCCACTCTAGATTTTGCCTCTTAATGACCTATACGGTTAATAGGTAGACACATGGCCAAGGCTCAACCAAGTAAAGTTTCTCTGCTTGGACAATGAATATTAAATTGAGGGATGTAAAGCCTGAAAAAAAAAATCAGTAGGAATTCATCAGTCTAGTGACTATGCCAAAGACCTTCTGAAGCTGCCTGGTTTAATCTGTTCCAATCATTCAGTCTTGCCTGTGAGTTTAATCATGTATTTATAATAAATTCTCTTTTGGTTTACATCAGATTCTGTTGCCTGCAAACAAAAAACCCCAGTGTATACTCTTCTGTTATGCTTTTAGATGGTTAGCTCTTTCCCTTGAAGGCTGAGTATTCTAACTAACCCAGTTTAGTTGTGTAGACTGGCATAAAAAAGGAGGACACATTAACAGTAATAATTTACTAACACCACTTAGGTGATAAGCCTATTATATGCCTTTCTTAAGCAAGCAAACTGAGGCTTATCAGGGCTAAGTAATCTACATAAGGCAAAAACTTGCAATTTCTTAGAAAAGCCCAGATCATAATTCAGGTCTATCCAATTCCAACTCAACACCAGTGCCCTTAACATTCTGCTACGAAGCACAGATTATATATAGGGTAGTAATGCATTCAGAGATAGTGTTCTACATATATTCCCAGGACTAAGCACCAAGGAAGTGCTCAGAAATATATGCAGGTTGATTAAAACAAAAAAAAAGGTCTGTAAACAATTTAGATAAGTGAAGAAGAAATTGAAAAAGTTAACATTTTCAGGTGAGAATTATTGTTGGATAAGATCAAACTACCATCTAGTTTACTGATGAAGCAACTGAACAAATGGAAACTTAACACATTGAATCACTGAGCATTTAAATAGAATTGTTTTCGGGGCACCTGGGTGGCACAGTCAGTTGGGCACCCGACTTTGGCTCAGGTTGTGATCTCATGGTTTGTGAGTTCAAGCCCCACATCGGGCTCTCTCTGATGACAGCACGGACCCTGGAGCCTGCTTCGGATTCTATGTCTCCCTGTCTCTGCCCCTCCCGCACCTGTGCTCTCTCTCTCTCTCTCCCTCTCTCCCTCTCTTCTCTCTCTCTCTCCCTCTCTTCTCTCTCTCTCTCTCTCAAAAATAAAATAAACATTAAAAATTTTTAAATAGAATTTCTTTTAAGGGGCGGGAGGTAAGAAGCTTGCCCCCTCCCTCGAACACAGATAGATAAATATCAAATCATTCTTAACAGCCAAGAAATCTATTGGTGGTCTTAGAGAACAAAACTGCGTATCTACAAACCAGAAGAAAGACCCATGGAAGACAGAAACTGCACAGAGTTTGTGGGAGAAAAGAGCAGCCAGAGGAGGGAGCCCTGACCATGGTGGGGACAGTGACAGGGAACAAAGAGAGAAAAAGCATGGAGGTGGTGGGAAGAGCAAAACACACTCAGGGGAGGTACTGCACGAGAAAACTATTCCCCAAAACCTTTGACAAGGAAAAAAGGAGAGGGTTACAATATCACCAGTTTTCTATAAACAGCGGAGTGCAGATTCCAACACTTGGGAGGTCTGTGACATTGCCTGTTTCACCCCCAGGGGAGCTGAGCAGTGTTCTGTATCCCCAGAGTCACACAGGGAGAAGCGGTTGCCCTGCTTTGAGTACATTTGGTAGAGGTGATACAGCCTCTCCACCGGCAAAGGACCCTGCAGCCGACATCCAACTGTCCCATTCACCAGTACAGGTACAAACACACCAGCTGAGGGCAGCAATCCCTAGTGCCAGCTGTGTGGTGCAATTTATCATAAAATCCAAACCACTGCATGGTCGCGCAGCCGTCTTCTGCAACAAGCCAACACCCAACACAATGCAGAGACCCTCCCCCAGAAGATCAGTGTGGGTCCATGCCATGGGGGTCTCTAAAGTGTGGGGTTTTGACACACAGCTGTGCCTGAGTTAAAACACAGGAGTCCTGCACCATCTGGCAAGTGGAAAGCTCGGACACAGGATGAAGGCAGGGATCTGACTGAAACCAGAAACAGAGGTGAAGTCACTGTTTTCCCAGCTCTGAGGGCTTACCTAACAGGGGTGGCCACCCATTTCCCACTCCCAAGACCAGAGAACTGGGTGAAGCCGTTTTCTCTCCTACCCCCTAGCTTGATGCACCTCAGTGGGCTAAACAGCGTCACCTAGTGGAGAAGGGAGCTGCTACACCAAGCCCCACCCCCTTGCACCCTCCAAAAGAGCGAGTGCACATAATAATCAGAGCAGCAGACCCCTCTCTCTGAAGACCAGCACAAACCCCTCACGCATACCAAGTGTATTGATGATAGAGTGCTGCAAAGCTTCAGTTCTAGGGGAAATAGGATCTAGCATCCTTTGGGTTTTTTGTTTGTTTCTTTTTGAGTTTTTTTGTTTTTATCTTTATTTTTGTTTGTTTGCTTGTTTGATACAGAAAGAGCAATTTTTTTAATTTTTTAATTTTCTTTTTATTTTATTTTATTTTCTTTCTTTATTTCTACCTCTTTTCTGTCAAGCTTCTCATAACAAGCACCCCAAAACATATCTAGGATCTAACTTCTGATACATATTTCATTTTTAAAATTTTTTTCTTTGATTTTTAAATTTTTATTTGGTTTTATTCTATTTTTCTTATTCTTTCTCTCCAAAATAACAAGACAGAGGGATTCACCCCAAAAGAAAGAACAGGAAGAAATGACAGCCAGAAATTTAATCAGTGCAGATTTAAGTAAGCTGTCTGAACTAGAATTTAAAACAAAAATTGTAAGGATATTGACTGGGCTTGAAAAAAGCATAGAAGACACTAGAGAATCCTTTACTGCAGAGATAAATTAACTAATATCTAGTCAGGCCAAAATTAAAAATTATATAACTGAGGTGCAATCCCAAATGGAGGCCGTAAAAATGAGGGTGGATGATGCAGAGGAGCAAATCAGTGATATAGAAGATAAAATTATGGAAAATAATGAAGCTGAAATGAAGAGGAAACAAAGGTTACGAAGGAACCAAAGGCAGACTTAGAGAACTCAGTGATATACTAAAACATAGTAACATTCGTATTATAGGAGTCCCAGAGGATTAAAAGAGAAAGGGGGGCAGAAGGTTTATTCAAACAAATTATAGCTGAAAACTTCCCAAATCTGGGGAAGGACACACACATAAAAATCCAAGAAGCACAGAGAACCCTCATTAAATTCAACAAAAGCAGATCATCATCAAGGCATATCATAGTCAAATTCACAAAATACGCTGACAAGGAAAGAATCCTGAGAGCAGCAAGGGAAAAAAGTCCTTAACCTACAAGGAAAAGACATATCAGATTCACAGCAGATCTGTCACAGAAACATGGCAAGCCAGAAAGGAGTGGTAGGAAATATTCTATGTGCTGAATGGAAAAATATGCAGCCAAGAATTATTTACCCAGGGAGGCTATCATTCAGAATAGAAGGAGAGATAAAGACTTTCCCAGACAAATAAAAACTAAAGGAGTTTGTGACCACTACAACAGCCCTGCAAGAAATTTTAAGGGGGACTCTTTATGAAGGGAAGGAAAAAAAAAAAAAGACCAAAGCAACAAAGACTAGAAAAGACCAGAGAACAACACCAGAAACACAATTCTACAGGTAACACAATGGCACTAAATTCGTATCCATCAATAATCACTCTGAATGTATATGGACTAAATGCTCCAATCAAAAGATATAGGGTATCAGAATGGATAAAAAACCAAGATCCATTTATATGCTGCCCACAAGAGACTCATTTTAGCCTTAAATACACCTGAAGATTGAAAATAAGGGAATGGAGAACCATCGATCAATGCTAATGGATGTCAAAAGAAATCTGGAGTAGCCATACTTATACCAGAAAAACTAGATTTTAAACCAAAGACTGTAACAAGAGATGAAAAAGGGTACCATATCACAATAAAGAGGTCTATCCAAGAAGGTCTAACAATTGTAAATATATATGCCCCCAACTTGCCCCTAAATATGTAAAACAATAAATAACAAACATAAAGAAACTCATTGATAACAATACAATAATAGTAGGGTACTTTAACACCCCACTTACAGCAATGGGCAGATCATCTAATCAGAAAATCAACAAGGAAACAATGACTTTGAATGACACACTGGACCAGATGGACTTAACAGATGTATTCAGAACATTCCATCCTAAAGCAGCCGAATACACATTCTTTTCCAGTGCACATGGAACATTCTTCAGAAGAGGTCACATACTGGGTCACAAGTCAGCCCTCAACAAGTACAAAAAGACTGAGATCATACCATGCATATTTTCAGACCACAGTGCTATGAAACTTAAAGTCAACCACAAGAAAAAATTTGGAAAGACCACAAATACTTGAAGGTTAAAGAACATCCTACTAAAGAATGAATGGGTTAACCAGGAAGTTAAAGAACAAATTTAAAAAAAAATACATGGAAGCAAATGAAAATGAAAAAACAGTGAAAACCCTTTGGGATGCAGCAGAGGTAGCCCTAAGAGGGAAGTATATTGCAATTCAGGCCTACCTCAAGAAGTAAAAAAGGATCTAATTACACAACCTAACCTTATACCTAAAGGAGCTAGAAAAGAAACAGCAAAGAAAGCCTAAATCCGGCCAAAAAATAGAAATAATAAAGGCTGGAGCAGAAATAAATGATACAGAAACAAAGAAACAAAAAATCAGTAGAACAGATCAATGAAAACGAAGGGCTGGTTCAAAATGAATTTGGTTTATTCTTCTCAAACTGTTCCAAAAAATAGTAATCAAGGAAATGGTTATGAAGCCAGCATTACCTTGATTCCAAAATCAAGACCCCACTAAAAAGGAGAATCATAGGCCAATATCCCCAATGAACATAGATACAAAAAAACTCAATAAAATGCTAGCAAATAGAATTCAACAAGACATTAGAAGAATTATTCACCATGATCAAGTGAGACTTATTCCTGGGCTGCAGGGCTGGTTCAATATTCACTAATCAATCAACGTGATACACTGCATTAATAAAGAAAGGAAAAGAGCCACGTGATCTTGTCAATCAATAGATGCTGAAAAAGCATTTGACAAATTACACCATCCATTCTTAATAAAAACCTGTAACAAAGTGGGGATAAATGGAACATACCTCGACATCATAAAGGTCATATACGAAAGACCCACAACAAATAGCATCCTCAATGAGGAAAACCTGAGAGCCATTCCTCTGTGGTCAGAAACAAGACAAGGATGTACATTCTCACCATTACTATTTAACATACTACTGGAAGTCTTAGCCTCAGCAATCAGACAACAAAAGAAAATAAAAGGCATCCAAATCGGCAAGGAAGAAGTCAAACCCTCAGTGTTTGCAGATGACATGATACTCTATACAGAAAACCCAAAAGACTCCACCAAAAAATTGCTAGAACCGATACATGAATTCAACAAAGTCGCAGAATATAAAATCAATGCACAGAAATCTGTTGTATTTCTATACACTAACAATGAAGCAGCAGAAAAAGAAATCAAGGAATTGATCCTGTTTGCAACTGTACCAAAAACAATAAAATACCTAGATACCTAAACCTAATGATAGAGGTAAAAGATCTGTACTCTGAAAACTAGAGAACCCTTATGAAAGAAACTGAAGAGAACACAAGGAAATAGAAAAGCATTCCATGCTCATTGACTTGAAGAACAAACATTGTTAAAATGTCTATACTACCCAAAGCAATCTACACATTTAATGCAATCTCTATCAGAATACCACCAGCATTTTTCACAGAGCTAAACAAACAGTCATAAAATGTGTATGGAACCACAAAAGACCCTGAATAACCAAAACAATCCTGGAAAAGAAAAACAAAACTGGAGGCAACATGATCCCAGATTTCAAGCTATATTACAAAGCTATAGTCATCAAGACAGTAGGGTACTGGCACCAAAAAAAAAAAAAAAAAAAAAAAAAGACATAGATCAATGGAGCAGAATAGAAAACCCAGAAACAGTCCCACAACTATACAGTCAACTAATCTTCAAAAAAGCAGGAAAGAATATCCAATAGAAAAAAGCCTCTTCAACAAATGGTGTTGGAAAACTGGACAGCAACATGCCGAAGAATGAACCTGGACCACTTTCTTACACCATACACAAAAATAAGTTCACAATGAATCAAAGACCTAAATGTGAGTCAGGAAAACCATCAAAATCCTAGAGGAGAACAAAGGCAGCAACCTCTTTGACCTCAGCCTGAGCAACTTCTTACTATACACATCTCCAAAGGCAAGGGAAACAAAATCAAACAACTATTAGGACTATTAGGACTTCATCAAGATAAAAAGCAAAGGAAACAACCAATGAAACTTAAAAGGCAGACTACTGACTGGAGAAGATATTTGCAAACGACAAATCTGATACGGTGTTAGTATCCAAAATACTATAAGGAACTTATGAAACTTAACACCCAAAAAATAAATAACCCAGTTATGAAATGGGCAAAAGACATGAACAGACACTTTTCCAAAGATGACATCCAGATGGCAAACAGACACATGAAAAGATGCTCCACCTCACTCATCATCAAGGAAATGTAAATCAAAACTCAATGAGATACCACCTTACACCTGTCAGAATAGCTAAAATTAACACCACAAGAAACAACAGGTGTTGGTAATGATGTGGAGAAAGGGGAACTCTATTGCACTGTCGGTGGAAATGCAAAGCGGTGCAGCCACTATGGAGAACAGTATGGAGGTTCCCCAAAAAACTAAAAATAGAACTACCCTAGAATCCAGCAATTGCACTATTAGGTATTTGCCCAAAGGATACAAAAATACAGATTCAAAGGATTAATGCACCCCAATGTCTATAGCAGCATTATCAACAATAGTCAAAGTGTGGAGAGAGCCCTAATATCCATCGACTGATGAATGAATAAAGAAGATGTGGTACACATGTGGAATATTACTCAGCCATCAAAAATAATGAAATCTTGCCAGTCACAACAACGTGGATAGAGCTAAAAGGTAATATGTTAACCGAGGTGAGTCAGGCGAGAAAGACAAATACCATATGATTTCACTCATGTGGAATTTAAGAAACAAAACAGATGAGGGGCACATGAGTGGTTCAGTTGGTTGAGCGACCAACTTTGACTCAGATCATGATCTCAGTTCGTGAGTTCAAGCCCCACTTCAGGTTCACTGTTGTCAGCACAGAGCCCACTTTGGATCCTCTGTCCCCCTCTCTCTGCCCCTCCCCTGCTTGCACTCTCTCAAAAATAAACATTAAAAAAAAACAGAAGCAGAGGAAAGAGGAGAGAGGGAAACAAACCACAAAAGACTCTTAATGATAGAGAACAAACTGAGGGTTGATGTTAGGGAGTGGGTGGGGTATGGGTTAAAAATGAGAGATAGGTATTAAGGAGGGCACTAGTTGTGATGAGCACTGGGTGTTGTGTGTAAGTGATGAATCACTGAATTCTACTCCTAAACCGATATTGCACTATATGTTAGCTAAGTATACATGATACAAATTGACCATATACAAATATTATGATACTCAATAAGCTGATATTTTCATAAAGTATATTTTCATAAAGTGTATTTTCATAAAGTATATTTTCATAAAGTATATAGTAATTCCTCATAAAAACTCTTTGATTCTCTTCATCCAAGCTAGAAATAAAGTGTATAGCAGAAGTTCTTGGGTCCATGGATAAAATTCTAGGCAAATCAAGAGGACAACTTATTTACTTGGATGGGGAAAAATCATGTCTTTACTTTCCACTGACTGCTACTCGAAATTTGCCATATCACTCAATTGTGAATGTAGGCTATAAACCTGATACTATTAGCAGTATTGGTGACTTTTGCCACCAAAATGAATCAAATATATTTACATATTTAATTATAGTCACTGCAGGTATTTGAAATACCATTTATAATCATCATTACTTCAAAACCACAGTAGTCAACATATCCGCCACTAAAACTTATTATTTAATTCATTAATAAAGAAGTACATATACTGCTCTGTCCAAACTGTTAATAATTTATAATGATCTTTCTTATAATTGGATTCCTTTATAATTACACACACACACACACACACACACACACACACACACACACACACAATGTTATGCATTTAAAACATTCTGAAACTGAGTCCCTGGGCTTCACTAGACTGCCAAAGAGGTTTATGGCATAAAATGGGTCCAGAATAGAGAAAATCTCAGAAATGAGTTTATGACAAATACCGTTATATGTTAGTGCTCACCAAAACCCATGCTTACCTCTTTTTCCTGGGCATAAGCTAAGCTGGACATTTCCCAGCCTCCCTTGCACTTAAGTAGAACCAACAGGTAGAAATAAGTTCTAGCCAATGAAATATGAACATAAGTAATGTATGCTTTTTTAAATTTTTTTTTAACATTTATTTATTTTTGAGAGACAGAGAGAGACAGAGCATGAGCAGAAGAGGGGTAGACAGAGAGGGAGATATAGAATCCAAACTAGGCTCCAGGCTCTGAGCTGTCAGCACAGAGCCTGACGTGGGGCTCAAACCCTCAAACTGCGAGATCATGACCTGAGCTGAAGTCGGACGCATAACCAACTGAGCCACCCAAGCACCCTGTATGCTGTTGTTTTTAAGTAGACTTCACACCCAGAAAGGAGCTCAATGCAGGGCTTGAACTCACGACTCTGAGATAAAGACCTCAGATGAGATCAAGAGTTGAACACTTAACTGACTAAGCCATTCAAGCACCCCAATTTATGCCATTTCTGGAACTAGCCCATGAATACTTCCCACAGCCATTTCTCCATGCTCTCCTCTTTGGGCTGAGATGACCTTCACAGCAGATTTGAAAGTCACATATTGAAGACAGTAGTGACTTTACCATACCTGAATACCTGCGTGGAGGAAGCCACTTTGCCAAACTGTTTGCCCACTACACCCTTAAATGAATGACAAACATATTTCTACTCTGTTTGAGCTATTAAAGTGTATATTTGCTATGGAAGCTTGCATTACCCTAATTCAGTGGTTCTTAAACTTTATCAACAATCAGAACCACCAGGAACTGATTAAAACACCAAGTGCTGGTCCCCACCCCTGGATCTTCCAATTCAGTAAATCTGGGATGGTGGCTGAGAATTTGCATTTCTTTTTTTTTTTTTTAATGTTTGTTTATTTTTTAGAGAGAATGAGAGAGAGAGAGAGAGAGTAGGGAAGGGGCAGAGAAAGAGGAAAACACAGAATTTGAAGCAGGCTCCAGGCTCTGAGCTGTCAGCACACAGCCCGATGCAGGGCTCAAACCCACAAACCATGAGATCATGACCTGAGCCGAAGTCAGAAGTTTAACCAACTGAGCCACCCAGGTGCCCTGAGAATTTGCATGTCTAACACATCCTCAGGTAATGCTGATGCTGCCATCCCATGACTATACTCTGAGAATCCCTGCTCTAATACCAGCTCCTGCCCCTTGCTGTATCATCAGTGAGCGATGTTGGTCATGATAACACTGTTCCTTATTGTACTATGTGCAGTAGGACCTTCAAGATTAAAGCAACTTTGTCATTTGTGGTTTTAATAATCCTACATTAAAAGAATGACCATGGCTAACATTAACAATTCAGGCAACAACACATGTTGGTGAGGATGCAGAGAAAGAGGATCTCTTTTGCATTGCTGGTGGGAATGCAAACTGGTGCAGCCACTCTGGAAAACGGTCTGGAGCTTCCTCAAAAAATTAAAAATAGAACTACCCTACGACCCAGCAATTGCACTACTAAGTATTTATCCAAGGGATACAGGTATGCTATTTCAAAGGCGCATATGCAACCCAATGTTTATAGCAGCACTATCAACAATAGCCAAAGTATGGAAAGAGCCGAAATGTCCAGCGATGGATGAATGGATAAAGAAGATGTGGTATATATATATACAATGGAGTATTACTCAGCAATCAAAAAGAATGAAATCTTGCCACTTGCAGCTATGTGGATGGAACTAGAGGGTACTACGCTAAGCGAAATTAATCAGAGAAAGACAAATATCATATGACTTCACTCATATGAGGACTTTAAGACACAGAACAGATGAACACAAGGGAAAGGAAGTAAAAATAATATAAAAACAGGGAGGGGGACAAAACATAAAAGACTTAAATATGGAGAACAAACAGAGGGTTACTGGAGGGGTTGTGGGAGGGGGGATGGGCTAAATGGGTAAGGGGCACTAAGGAATCTACCTCTGACATCATTGTTGAACTATATGCTAACTAACTTGGATGTTAATTTAAAAATAATAAAAGAAAAGAAAAGAAAAAGAAAAAATAGTGAACACTCAAAAAAAAAAAATGGCCATGGAAGCCACTCTATCAGCTGGGTAAGAAATAATATATCTAGAGCTACATTTTTGTTTTCAGAGAATGTATTCTCTGACAAATAAGGGATAATGGGGCAAAATATTACCTTTTTAAAGTCTTATTTTCTAATAATCATCTTTGGTATAGATAGTTTCTAGAGGTATGGTGATAGCAAGAAGTCAGTTTCTAATCTTTAAAAAGTCTAAGGAATTGAATACTTATTTTAGATAAGGTTTCCCAGATTAGCACTGTAGTGTTTCTTTTATACTGACTATATTCTATCAACTGGTTATTAGTTCCTGCTAATCAGAAGCTCTGATTGGGGACAGAGAACCTTGATAATTTTTCTAATTGCAAGTGAATTCTAACTTAAATGCAGTTTTGTAAACAGAAATCTTTTCAAATATCTTACAGATGTCAATCATTCCCTTCTTGGACCCATGTCCCACCCACATGCTGCCTGGGAAAGCATGTTTTGTACCATGGCATCCCACCCCTCTCGGTCATGGTTGCTGGGTCTTGATACTTGAGCTATGTACCTCTCTTCAGAGTTTGAGAGAGAAATACCAAGAGCCTGGACCACTTAGCACAGAAATTAAAACTGAAAAAAAAAAATCATTTGTAGACAAGTGATGAAACTCTAATATGTACATGTATAGCCTAGGATTCTTACTTTTTTATTTATTTTTCTTTTTTTTTTTTTAGTTTAGAGAGAGAGGGGGGCAAGGGGCAGAGGAAAAGAGAAAGAGAATCTTAAGTAGGCTCCATGCTCAGTGTGAAGCCTGACTGAGGGCTCGATTCCACAACCCCAGGATCATGACCTGAGCCAAAACCAAGAATCAACAGACTGAGTCACCAAGGAGCCCCTATATTCTTATTAAAATGTAGATTGTGGGACCTGAGATTCTGAGTTTCTAACAAGCTTCCAAGCTTCTAATGCTGTTAATCTGCAGAGCTAACCTTGGGTCACAAGGTTGTAGAAGCCTGATAGAAACTCTGTGGCTCATGTCTAGGCTGACAGGAATGGGGCATAGAAACCATGGTGAGGAGAGAACAATCAGTTGATAACAGAAGGAAAAGCTGAAGCCAATGGAGTAGTTCTGAGCCCCACCTTTGGCATTCACTACAGGGAGGAGTGAGGCCTTGAAACCACCACCAGCTCTCCACGCATCCCTGCGAAGCCAACATCAACTATGAATCTTTTTCTTAAATTCCACTAAATGACACATACATCCTTACAACATACCCTAAAATACAGTTGGTCTCTGATTCTGCACCCAAATGAGCCTAAGACACAAAACATGGCCTCCATGGTTGGGGCAGGGAAGAGAATAAAAGGAGACTTTGAGGTTAAAACTATTGGAAATACGTCTCCTGTAAGGAGCTTAAAGTGCTTTTTAATTATAACTGTTAGATTAACCTAAGCAGGGATCATAGGGTACACTCAGAAAACAACTATATTCTTTCTCCCTGCTGTCTTTCAAATCCACGATGAAGAGTTAGTTTTCTCCCAATGCTACACAAAATTTTGAATGGACTCTATAATTTTTCTGGTCATTCTCAGATAATTAAAAAGCCTTCTAGCCACTTCTAGTCACAAAACCAGTGCCATTTCAATGAGGTCATATCACTCTTCCTGGTTTCCTCTTACACAGAGTTTAAAGTGACTCTAGGCTCTTTTTCCCAAGAGATCCGTAAGAAATTCTCATGCATCCTTTGCCCCAACGCATTCTGGGAAAGTAGGCTATTCCCAATGCAGCCAACTCTGCTCACTCCATCATTACAGCATCCCGCCAGCCACAATCTTTGAAATCATCCCACGTGGTCTGGCACCAGCCTTGGCACATACACTCTGAGGACACAAGTCAAGCTCTCCCCATGGTCTCCCTAAATTCACTCACTAGGCTTAAGAGGGCTTAGGGCGAGATGTGGGTGCACTGCTAAGCAATTTTCCAGACTCTAATCCTGAGCCACCCAATACACTAGCTACTGGCCACATGTGGCTATTTGCATGTAAATTTTAATTAAAATTAAACTACAAATTCAGTTTTTCAGGCATACTAGCCACATTCCGATTGTTCAATATACATGTGGCTAGTGGTACCAGATGATGCAGATAGAACTTTTCCATTATCACAGAAGGTTCTATTAATACCTGCTCTAACCTTTCATAACTTGATCCTCAGCCTTTATCCATTTAGCTCAAAACTGGTGATGGGTGATCATAAATGGAAGTGTAGGTTAACTGTCAAGGCGAGCGACACCAAATCTCAGTACACCAACACAATAAAAGTTTGTTTCACTCACAGATCAGCAAGCAGGATAAGTGCTCTGCTCCAGAGAGTCATTTAGGGCACGAGGCACCTTCCATGTTGTGACTCTAGATCCACAACGTCCTCTCCACTCTGCTAGTTTGTGGAGAAAGAACCAGGATTGTGTGGGAGGGTTGCAAAGGTCCAGGCCTATAAATGGCACACATCATTTCTCCTTACATTTCATTAACTAGAACTCAGTTACATGGCCATCACTTAACTGCAAAGGAAAGTAAAAAATGTATTTAGGTCATGTGCCCAGAAAAAGAGAGCACAGATCTTGGTGAGGAACAGCAAACTGCCACAGAACTAGTGGCAAAACCCATTTTAGAGCCACCTCCTTTGCAAGTCCTGTAGAAGGGGTCTAGCTCTTTTCTCTGGCAACATGAGCCTTACCAACCACATCTCTCAGGGCAAGCTCAGGCCAGAAGAGTTCCATTTACTCTTATTACATAGTTAAACATAATTTGAGCCCCATTTATTTAACTTTTTCCCAACATTGTTCAGCTGTAAACTACATCCAACTTCAATTCTTTTTTTTTTCCAACTTTCTTTACAGTTGCATAAATAACAATAATTTATAGTCATAGAGCACTTCCTATTTGTCAGACACTGTGTATGCATGATCTCATTATTTCTTATAATACGCCTAGGAGGTAAATACTATTGTGATGCCCATTTTACAGATAAGAAAATGGACATTTAGTATCTACCCTAGGGTTGAAACCCAGGCAACCTGACCCATGTTCTCTATCAGGGGTGACAAATTATGGCCAAATCTGACCCACTTTTTCTGCACAGTTTTATTGGAATACTGCCATGCCCATTCATGTATGTATTGTTTATGGCTACTTCTGTGCTACAAAAGCAGAGGTGAATAGTTGCAAAAGAGTTCATATGGCCTCAAAGTCAAAAATCTTTATTATTTGGGGTTTTGCAGAAAAACTCTGCCAACCCCTGCTCTACCATATCCTATAGGGTCTTAAGCATTCTGCTTCTATCACAGAGAAAAAAGTAATTTTGACTCGGTGTTTTAGTCTGCTAATCTGTGCTCTCCACCAACAACCTGGTCTGTGAAATATAAGGTCCGTCTAATTTCCCTCTGGCAGCCATGTCTACCCCATCTGCTTGTGGTTTCACATGCAGATTAAACAACATCTGTTATGTTGTTTCAGGGGCGCCTGGGTGGTGCAGTCGGTTAAGCGTCCGACATCAGCCAGGCCACGATCTCGCGGTCCGTGAGTTCGAGCCCCGCGTCAGGCTCTGGGCTGATGGCTCGGAGCCTGGAGCCTGTTTCCGATGCTGTGTCTCCCTCTCTCTCTGCCCCTCCCCTGTTCATGCTCTGTCTCTCTCTGTCCCAAAAATAAAAAACGTTGAAAAAAAAAATTTAAACAACATCTGTTATGTTGTTTCATCAAACATATAAACAATACTACTCAAGGAGGCATTTGCATTATCTTTCTAATAAAGATTATAACTATTCCCTGATATTTTTCATATCAGTATTATAACTATCAAACAAAAGGTTTATACAAGTTTATCAACCCAGCTGTTTTTGGTACAACAGGTTTCAATCCTTCAGCATTCCCACCTCCTGCTTTAGTTTTTAGAGATAAAGCCATCAGCACAGAGTGACAGTGAATTTTGTGGGCAATGGCAATCCAGTAAGGCAAGGCTTATTCTGTTGAAACTGGCCTATACTCATTTTTCTCTTAGGATTCATCAACACCATATTTTTTACCAAAATAAACCGTAAGAAGAAAATAAATATCTTAACTTTTAAGAGACTCTCAGAGTATGAAACCTGCCTTGCACTAGTTATTAAAATCAAGTTAGAAGTAGGGTAGAAATTGCATCCACCATAGCGGAACTATAAGAAGAACATTTTAAAGGATGCTGTGGGACACCACCCAAATCCCACATTTGTGAGCCAGATGCCTATTTCCCCAGGTGCCAGGAGTGATGGTAGATCCTGGCTTTTAGCAGAATCCCGTGGTGGAAACAGCTTTCCCTCAGCTTGAAAGCTAGCAGCTTAGCTAGAGTCAACGCCCCTCTCCAAGGGCCAATGCTGGTCAGTGGAAAGGTGAGTGCTCGCCTCAATTAGGGACATTTCTGAAGGGCCTCTCAGCTGCAGAACTTGTGGGATCAGCTGAGGCCTCTGTTGCACATGCATCACAATCCTACTTCTCTCTCTGACCATCCTGCTTTCCTCCATCCCTTTAAGTGTTGTTCCCAAGGGCACTCCCCAGTCAATCCCCTGCATATAATCTCCATCTCCAAGTCTCTCCCTAGGAAGCTGACATGCAACAAACATGAGACTGATTTCCTAAACAGTGCCATCGATAACTTATGAGCCATATTGAACACTCACTGAAAACAAAGAATCAGCAATAAAGAGCTTCCCAGAAGACAGAAAATCTATCAATACAAAAAATGAGAGTAACAGCAAAATATCAGGCAGTGTATATACATCAGTGGCAACACGATGCAGAAGCAGCAGTCATTGGGAAGTGAAGCAGGGAGCAGACAGAGTCCTAGAGAGAAGCTGAAGCTCCACTCAAAGCTAAGGAGGGCAAGTGGGGAAGGCTGCCTGGGAAACAGGAGCAGTCAGTGCAATCTGCTCTCGCTGCAGCCAGAGCTCAGCTCAGCGCCTCTTGGCAACGAGGCTCCAGCCCTGGGCACAGACGGTCATGCGCAATGACAGGCTCTATAAATAGCAGAGCAACCAGCAAATCATAACCTAGCCTTCATAATTGCAGATCAAGAGGTCCTACAGATGATTCTTTAAATGTGAGCACAATCTGTTTGCATGCAGCTCTTTTCTGAGCTACCTACTCAGAGACATCATCACTAACAGCATGTCTACAAAACAAAAAGAGTCACAGTTTAAAACATGATTATGTCAGAGACAATGTCCTTTTCAAGACAAGAAGCAACGAAATATAAAACAAGGAATCATGTTTTAAGAGGTGTTTACAACTTCCCAGTTGCAAATGCTAAGAAGCCAGATACCACCCAAACAGCAAGATTTCTTTTTTTAATATTTTTTAATGTTTATTTATTTTTGAGAGAGAGAGAGAGATAGAGTATGAGCAGAGGAGGGGTACAGAGAGGGGGTCAGAGGATCCAAAGCGGGCTCTGTGCTGACAGCAGAGAGCCCGATGTGGGGCTTGAATTCATCAACCAGAGATCATGATCTGAGCTGAAGCTGGAGGCTTAACTGACTAAGCCACCACTGAGGCGCCCCCCCCCAAA
Organism: Felis catus; assembly: GCF_018350175.1. Lineage (NCBI taxonomy): Eukaryota > Metazoa > Chordata > Mammalia > Carnivora > Felidae > Felis > Felis catus. Next base: position 54,073,785 of record NC_058372.1, read on the forward strand.
CAGCAAGACTTCTGAAATGGTATCCACACTATGCAAAGACCATTACTCACACCAAGCATAGGCCACAAGACCAATCATAAGAAAGAAAGCAGTGTAAAGGGGCATGGGGAGAGAAAAAGAGAGCCATGGGAAAAGCACTGGAGGAAAGGCAAGAGAGATGGGTGAGGCTGTGCAGCCCATAAGTGCAGGAGAAAATGGGGGAGCAGGAAAAGGGTGAAGATAGGGAAGGAAGGAAAGAAAACAAGAGACAAAGAAGGGAGGAAAAGTGTGCTAATTTGCAACAGGTCACAGCAAAGTCCTAACAAAGTCCTGACATGGTCACTAAGTCTTCAAAGACATCCTGAATACCACTATAAAATCAAAGCCTTTAAGAATATTGAGTCAATTTATCAGACTGTGAATCAGAAACAATTCAAGACCCAAGAAAGGACAAAATGAAGACCTAACCGTATATGCAAGCTTGAACAGCTAACCCTCTATACCAAGGAAGAATGGGTGGTTAAACCAATGTTACAACTACAGCTACATCAATAGCATCATCCCCAACCAGCTATTCTCAAGTAATAGCTTAGTCTTAAAGTCCAACAACAATCCTGATAAAGTATTGTTTGAGAAATTCCTAAATTGAGGCTGATTCTATCATGACTCAGGCCAATTCAGCCACAAGACGAATAGAGTCTCACTAGATTGAGGGGCAGACAGGTAATGGGGGCAAGCAGCAAGCCAGACCTGGTCAGAGTTATGAGTATGGAACAGACAAGAGCCAGTGGGTTGGCACAACCGTGAGAGCTTCAGGCATCAAATACTCAAAAGTTCAGCAGGCACTAGGTGACTGATTCAGGCAGAGGACCTGGGTAGCCATAATGGGTACAGGCCCCAAGACCCATAAGCATCCTCACTGTTGCCAGCCTCCCTTCCACACTGAACTCTTTTTTTTTTAACTTTATTTATTTTGGGGAGGGCGGGGAGAGAGAGAGAGAGGAAGAGAATGAGTGGGGGATGGGCAGAGAAAAAGGGAGAGAAAGAATCCCAAGCAGGCCCACATGTCAGCGCAGAGCCCGACGGGGGGATAGAACCAAGAACTGTGAGATCGTGACCTGAGCTCATATCAGGAGTCAATTGCTTAACCAACTGAGCCACCCAGGAGCCTCACACTGCACTCTTGACCCTGCCCAGGATCTAGCAAATAAAAGGCATTAGCCCTTCAGCTGTCAAATGTTCTGATTAGTCAATGCCTACTTTCTACAGGTTGTTAAATATTTTGAATTTTGAACATCAACCCTGACAATGTATAAAGTTAACAAAAGCTATTCAGGCTTTTGGGTTCGAGTTCAGGGCAGGATTTCAAGTCCCAATGGTAAGCTACAGACTAAAACAGTAAAGTGGGATAGTCATTTACTGAGCCCCCAAGCAAGAAGTGGCAAGATGGATGCTTGCCAAGCTCACCAGCAGCAAGCCTCAGGCACAACGCCTGTGAAGCAAGCCTAAAAACAGCATGGGCAGAGGCTTCCAGCAAACACCGCTCTGATCAGACAGGTCTCAGAAACTGTCCCCACTGAGGATGCACAGAACAGGAAAGACTGGCCATTCCTGCCCCCAGTCTGAAAGCTGAACCTTTGCCCTGATGATACTAATTGAATGTGTATTTGGTCTGTGTTCAAGTCTTAAATGCTTTTCTGGCAGCACATGCCCTCTCAAAATCTGCTTACTCTCAAGACATACTTATCAGCAAGAAAAAAAAAAAAAAAACGTTTTCATGGCCTAAAATCTTCTGATAATTTATACTAAGTAAAGAGAAAGAGAAGAAGGAGCAGAGAGAGCTAACAGGACCAAGGTCCAAACAAAGACAGTTAATCAGAGGATTGTGAGAAATGTTTGTGGCTAGTCCATTTCAAGGGTAGCTATGACATCTTTTACTGCTTATTTCTGCTCTGTCTTTGACATCTATCACATGGACATCAGCAAAAATCTGTTAGAGGTCACCTTTTTCCCAAGGTGATATAGTAGCTAAAAGCTTTAAAGAGATTGTATTACTCTCTCTTGCAGTTATTCGGGCAAGAGCTATCAACTTTTTAACTTAGATCATATGATCCTGTTGACTTTTCCCAGTTGATTGATTTGAGTGGTGTTTATTTCAATGTGGCTTTTTCACAGTATTTATTACAGTTTGACTTATCTAAAATGCATTCCTGGATATAAAGGCAGTGGCATGCTTCATTTCCCTTTGTATCCTTCTTTGTTCCTACTTATAGATATGGCACAAGTATATTCTTAATATATTTTGGGTTTGATCTTCCTTTTTCAAAGATGCATTTGTCTAAAAATTTCAGAAAAGAACAAATTGGAAACTTGAACCTACCAAAAAGAGTTCATACCACATTCTTTCTGAACTATATAAATAAATGAATGTGCCTGTTTTGTATCTCCAAACACATCCCTCCAGAGTAATAACTGCAAAGTTAGTAAATAGCATCCTGATTTTGTCCCTATGCTTGCAGAGATACCTACAGATGTACAAAAAAGTTTTAAAAGAAATAGGATCTTGCTATATATACATATATATTGTTTTATACTTTGCTCTTTTCATTTAACAATAACATAGATATAGATTTTAAAATTATACAGGGGCAGCTGGGTGGCTCAGTCTGTTAAGCGTCTGACTTCGGCTCAGGTCATGACCTCACAATTTGTGAGTTTGAGCCCCACTTCGGACTCTGTGCTGACAGCTCGGAGCCTGGAGCCTGCTTCGGATTCTGTGTCCCGCTCTCTCTCTGCCCCTCTCTGCTCATACTCTGTCTCTCTCAAAAATAAATTTAAAAAAAAAACAAAAAAACATGAAAACATAATTATACAGATAGTACATTATTTTTAACAACTGATTTTCTAGTATATGGGTATGCCATACTTTATTCTGATTAAAATTTGGGGTATTTCTGTTTGTTTCTATTATAAACAGTGCAATCAACAAGACACTTCTGTATCTTTAACTACATCTCTACTTAGAAATGGAATTGCCAGGGGGTGCCTGGGTGGCTCAGTCGGTTAAGCATCTTGTCCAACTCTTGATTTTGGCTCAGGTCATGATCTCACAGTCCATTGGATCAAGTCCCTCATTGGGATCTGCACCATCAACACTTGGGATTGTCTCTCTCCCTCTCTGTCTGTCTGTCTCTCTTTCTCTGACCCTCCCCCGCGTGCACTTGCGCTCTCTCTCTTTCAAAATATATTTTTTTAAAGAAAGAAATGGAATGGCCAGGCCTCAGAAAAATCACATTGCAAAGATACTACCAGATTTGTCTCCAAAAATGTAGAACCATTTTGAGGCGCTTGAGTAGCTCAGTCGGTTAAGCATCCAACTCTGGCTTAGGTCATAATCTCACGGTTCGTGAGCTTGAGCCCTGTGTCAGGCTCTGTGCTCATAGCTGGGAGCCTGGAACCAGCTTCAGATACTGTGTCTCCCTCTCTCTCTGCCCCTCCTCTGCTCGCGCTCTCTCTCTCTCAAAAATAAACAAAACATTAAAAAAAAACTTAAAAATGTACAACCATTTCTACCATTATTTTTTACATGTGTTCATTTTTTATTATAAAAAATTTCAGAATATAAAAAAGAAGGTAAAAGAGAATAAAGAACTTTAGGTACCCACCACCCAGCTTCAAGAACTATCATATCATTCCATCCTTCTTGATTTAAAATGCCATTTTCGGGAGCACCTGAGTGGCTCAGTTGGTTAAGCATCTGACTCTTGATTTCGGCTCAAGTCATAATCTTACAGTTCATGGGATCAAGGCCCATTTTGGACTCTGCACTGACAGCACAGAACCTACTTGAGATTCTCTCTCTCCCCCTCTACCACTCGCATGCTCTCTTTCTCTCTCAAAATAAATAAATAAACCTTTAAAAAAATGTTTCAGGGGTGCCTGGATGGCTCAGTCGGTTGAGCGACCGACTTCGGCTCAGGTCATGATCTCACGGTTTGTGAGTTCGAGCCCTGTGTCGGGCTCTGTGCTGACAGCTCAGAGCCTGGAGTCTGCTTCTGATTCTGTTTCCTTCTCTCTCTGTCCCTCCCCCACTCATGCTCTGTCTGTCTCTCTCTGTCTCAGAAATAAATAAATACTTTTTAAAAATTTTTAATAAATAAATGTTTCAAATACCACTTTTATCATTTACTAAACCTCTACATATATTTGGATATGTATCTGAACCCTCTGTTGTACTTGAGTCAGTGTGTTTTTTTTTTATAATGATACATACATAAATACAAATTGTTCATAAAACAATACAAATATACTCTTTATACTGCATTCTAATGAAATAAAAAATATAGTAAAATACAGACCAACTACTATAACAAATAGATCCAAAACTACAGTGATTCAAACAAGATAGAAATTCATTTTTCTTGTGGCCAGTTCACAGTTGATAGGTGGCTCTGAGCCATGAGGTCATATAAGGAGCCAGGATTCTATCCTATCACTGCTCTACCTTCCCCTCAGGTATTCCTTGTCCATACATTTGACATACCACACAATTCCTTTCCAAGCATGGAAAGAAAGAAAGGGACTGTGGAGACAAGCAGCTTGTTTTAAGGACTTGACCTAGAATGTTCATACATCACTTTCACTTATATCCAATTGGACAGAACTTAACAGTACTGCCAGAGAGGCTGAGAAATGGAGGCTCTAGCTGTTTCACCATATGCCCACTCATAAGTATAGAGTATTTGTATTACAAAAATAGGGGAAGATTGAAATTGGAGGAAAAATTCACAGTCTTTACTATAAAAGTGAGTGTAAAAAATTTATGTACCACAGAGTTTGATTATCTTTAAAGGCACTTAAACGAGTTGTCAAATATAGAAATAAATTATGCTGCTTTATATTATAGAAAGACAAGAAGTCCAAAATTCCCAAATTGCTAACTTTCAGTGATGACAAGAGACCATCAGTAGCAGTTATTTTCAAATAAACCAAACAAATAAAAGTGATGGTTGAATAATTAGCAGGAAAGTAATTGGTTTTTTAAATTTGTAGATTAAAAAGGGTGTTTTGAAAATGGGTATTTGAATATATTTCTACTAACATATGATTTTGTTCCCCTAAAAAAAGGTAAATTCATTATCTAGAAAAGCTAATTTTATAGATTTTAAAATTTGAAAAGAGTTCTTTAGTCAGTTTAAAAACCACCCAAATAAAAATTTTCAGTGAGTTTTAGAATCCTGTTTAAAAATATAAAATTAGGCACGGCTGGGTGGCTCAGTCAGTTGAGCGTCCAATTTCAGGTCATGGTCTCGCGGTCTGTGAGTTTCAGCCCCACGTCCAGCTCTGTGCCAACAGCTCAGAGCCTGGAGCCTGCTTCAGATTCTGTGTCTCCCTCTCTCTCTGCCCCTCCCCCGCTCATGCTCTGTCTCTCTCTCTTTCTCTGTCTCTGTCTCTCTCTCTCTGTCAAAAATAAATAAACGTTAAAAAAAAATTTTTAATAAAAAAATATATAAAATCAATTTCTTCAGATTAGTTCATAACAAAACCAACTGACAAGAAATATGAAAATTTACTACCAAATTTTATTTTTAAATAATTTTGCATAATCAACGAATGAAAATTGAAAACTGTCATAATTGTAAGAGCAGTCATCAATGCACTTTTTCCATTTGAATCTTTTTTTAAGTTATCTTTTACAGCTATGACAATGGCTAAAACCAAATATCAAAATAAATGGAGCTTAAAATAATATTTGAATTTCTAAATCATAGTGTTAAGCAAAGATTTTTTTTTAAGGTTAAACATGTTTAACTACATTTTTCTCAGAGTGAAATTTGTTATAATAAATTAATATGGGGATATAGTATATAATTTAGAAATAAATACATATATATATTGAATGTGCATGCTGATATTTTACTGGTGGTATATACAATCAAAACTGAGGATTGCTCGTAGAAAAGGACTTCAATTATTTGTGTATTTGTCTTTAACATATAAAAGAGGAAGAACTCTAAATGGACCAGTAATCATAGAAGGTACTAAAGAAGGTAAAAGAAAGCTCTAACATGAAAAATGGTTCTAGGCACAAAGATATTACACACATAGCCCTCATTTAATGCCAACTACACAGCACCGAATTATTATACTACAGTTTGTTTCTGAATTAATTTCCTCAAAAATATAGTCACATACATCTATATGTACATTATATTATATGTAATTATATCATATATCTTATATATCCCTTTCTATATATATGCATATATTATGTAATATATAACATACAATATAACACACAATATCATATTGTATATTACATAATACAATTATATAATGCTATATATTATATATTAATTATATATTACATATATAATATGCATATACATCTATATATATCCCTTTATACATATATATGTGTATGTATGTATTTAAGGAAATTATTATCATATATAATCCCTTTAAAAATACACATATAAGTTCCTATTGCCATTAACAATTAAAATTCCTGTGTTTCCCATATGCTGTATGCCAGCATAGCTCTCAGACAATAAATGGACTCCAAGCTAACAAATATGAGTGCCCTTTACCACAAATCCTCCAAAGAGCATGTTGTTGTATATTGAGCATATGCTGCAACATGTAATGATTACTCCACTCTAGCCCGTTTTTAATTAGAGTTCTGGCTAAAATTTTTGATTCACAATTATTGACGAAAAAGTGTGCCAGTGATAGCTCTAGCCCTGTATGCCAAAGAGAAACAAAGGAAGTAGGATACACTGAGCAACAAAATGTGAGTTTCACAATGGCTCAAGGCAACCTCAAAGAAACGACTGCAAAAATAGGAAACAAAGATTTGAAACTAACTGCAACTTTATGGAGATCCTTGACAGAAAAAGTGGCCAACACTTTGATGAACTATAGCTAGAAGAATGGCTAAGACAAATAGTTCATTCCACAGAATCTGAAGAGAAGAGGGGAATGATTGCCAACTCACACTGGCAGGAAACACATCCCAACAGCACTGACTCAGTTAGCACTGCCATTTCCAGGAGTTAGAAAGGGCTATGCATGCATCATCAAGTTCTATCTAAGCTTACAACAGATAATTATTACTCAAAGTATTCCAAGAAACAGAATAAGATGAAAAATGTCTTAATTCATTTTAAGATGCTACCACAGCCTAAAAATAAACCTTGATACATCCAAGAGAAGCAACTGTAGACCAATCTAACATCTGAAGATAAAGAGATTCCAAATAAAACCCTACCAAAACGCTGGCAGTGAGTTAAAATACTAATAACCCAAGACTAAATAGAGTTGTCCAGTTATTAGAGGCTGACCCAACAACACGAAACCCATGTCCCCCGGACTAAGCCTGAACTATGAGCCATAGTGAAAGATTTCCCAAAGTAACTAAGGATCCCCACAGATTTGCTGAGGAATTTGATATAGTGTTTCAAACTTACATGCAGGTTTCTCAGATTTCTACCCAGATGGTTCACATGCTCGTTGGTGAAGGTCAAGCCCAACAACTGGATGAAAACAGCTAATTGGGTTGATGCTGAAAAATCTCTGGAATTGCAGATAGGAACCCAGTCCCCTGCCTTGTTATATAATGAGGCTCAGGCAATCACTAAATGACTTCACCTGGCAATCCCTAGGGCTTTCTCAAAACCTGTTCATTGGAATAAGAGTCAATGAGGGGCACCTGGGTGGCTCAGTTGATTGGGCGTCCAATTTTTGGTTTCGGTTCAAGTCATGATCTCATGGTTTGTAGTTTCAAGCCCCACGTTGAACCCTGCACTATCAGTGCAGAACTTCCTGGGATTCTCTCTCTTCCTCTCTCTGCCCCCACGCCCCAGCTTGTACTCTCTCTCCCAAAATAAATTAAAACTAAAAAAAATAAATAAAATAAAATACTCTGGCCATTAAGAAAAAAGTCAATGAGGAGTGCCTGGGTGGCTCAGTCAGTTAAGCGTCTGATTCTTGTATTCGGCTTGGATCATGATCTCACAGTTTGTGAGTTCAAGCCCCACGTAGGGCTCTGTGCTGACAATGCGGTGCCTGCTTGGGTTTCTCTCCCCATCTCTCTCTCTGGCCCTCCCCTGCTGGCTCTCTGACGCTCTCTCTCAAAAAATAAATAAACAAAAAAAGTCAATAAGCCCTTGAATTATTATTACTATTATTATAGCTGTTGTTTTTAAGGAAAGAGTTTTCAAGAAAAAATCTGGCCTTCCTACAGATGTCAAATCCATTCAGGTAGACTTCAATTCTATGTTCATCAATATGCTGAACCAGGACCTTCCCCTTCTAGTTAAAAGGACTGGGATGGAATGGTAAACCATCTCCACTCCAGCTTTTTAATTTAGTAAATCAGCTCACCCACACCCTAGGTGATTCAACTAAAAGGAAGACCACTAAAACCCTTAATTTTCAGCTCCAACAAATGGAAGCCCCTAAACAAAACCAAATCTTTCCTGGCCTTTTTCATTACTGCAAAAAGCCAGGACACTGGAAAAAGGATTGTTACAAAACTCAAGCACACCAAGTCCCTTCAGCCCTCTACCCAGTCTTTCCAGTGCCCTCCCAATGATGGGGTCCTGGACAACCACAGGAGCTTTTCTCAATCCCTCCTCTTACTCCGCTTAGAGAAAACAACTCTCCGGATGGGAAATGAATCTTATCAACACCAGAGCTACACTCTAGGTGTTCAGCCTCACTGCCATAAAAAGCCCCTGCCTCCGAGTACTAAAACAGTTCTTAGCTCCTCTGCCCCTGTTCATTTATTGGGACAAGATTTCTTAGGGAAGTATCATGCCAGAATTTCTTCCTCCTGAAAAGGGTAATTCTAGAATTTGATACCAAGAACCAAAATAGCCAAGCAGGTGAATCAAATGACCTTTAAACATATTTTGTGTGTTCCACCCCTGACAACACTACACCTAACTTTAAAGATATTATTTGTCCCTATTGGATCAGCCATAAGGCATCAAGCCTACAACAGATTATAAGGCTCAGGGCCTTATTATCCTCTGTACTAGTATCCCTTGTCACCCCATTATTTCAAATACCCATACTTTCTCAGCATACATCCCCACTGAAAGCAAATTTTTCACTGTAATTAATTTATGTAGCACCTTTCTTACCATCCCTAAGGATAAGGCAGCCAATATCTCTTTGTCTTTATTTGGGAGGGAAAAAAGTCCTTCATATTTCTCCCAGCCTTTAAAGACTGACTTAGATGCTCAGACCCCTTCACAAGAAGACAGCATCCACTTGTTAAAACTTTTTCTTTTAAGTTTATTTATTTATTTTTGAGAAAGTAAGAGTGCAGGCAGAGGAGGGGTGGAGGGAGGGGAACAGGAGAAAGAGAGAGAATCCCAAGCAGTCTCCACACTGTTAGCACGGAACCCACTGTTAGCAGGGCTTGATCTCATGAACCAAGAGATCATGACCTTAGTTGAAATCAGGAGTCGGCTGTTTGATCAACCAAACCACCCAAGCACCCCAAAACTTTTTTAAAATGTTTTATTTATTTTTGAGAGAGAGTGTGTGTGAGCAGAGAAGGGGCAAAGAGAGGGGGGACAGAGGATCCGAAGTGGGCTCTGCGCTGATAGCAGCAAGCCCGGTCTGGGGCTCAAACTCACAAACGGTAAGATCATGACCTGAGCTGAAGTCAGAATCTCAACCAACTGAACCTGGTGCCCCAATGTTAAAACTTAAAGGTACACAAAGAATCCAAGGAAAAATTTCAGTTTCCCCAAACTCAGATTTGATATTTGTGGCACATGATCTCACAGTCATTTCCAGGAATGGCACTTTCCCAAGATGCCATTTAGATCATGGCATCATGAACTTCCCAAAATGAAGTTTTGGGAAAAAAAACAAACCTGACACTATCATTTGGGAAGATCAGGATGACTTAGCCTTAAAGCCTTAAAGGAAAGAATGTTAAATACCCCTGCCCTTGAACATTAACTTTCTTTCTTCTTTTCGCTCCTGAAAACCCTGCCAACCTTCTTCCCTCTTTTGCCAATAATGCTCCTCATGACTGCCTGACTCTGACAAATTGCCTCCTGACAATGCTAACTTTTCATGGCTTACCAAAAGTTCTTATTTAACAGACGAAAATGATAAATATTATTCTGAGCATACTACTGCAATTCCTTCTGAAGCAGGCATGCTTTGGAGTAGCTCATCACTTTGGAATACTATGGGAAACAGTGAGGCTTCCTCTCTTCCAGTGGGGACAAAATTCAAAATGGCCTTTATGTCCAGGAATTATTAGCTATTATCAAGGTCCCTGGGCATTCCAAATTTGATTCTTTAGAGGCTAAAGGAAACAACCTAATAGATATTTCCACAGAGAACTCTGCTCTCAAAGGAATCAATGACCATATCTCTGTCCTGATCCTAAGGGATGCTCCCCCAAATGATAATGTAGAAGAACCAACTACAGATTTCCAATAATCAGCCCAAGGAAGGAAAAACAACATTGGAAAGCTAAAAACCACTGGTTTAATGAAAGAAAGAAAGAAAGAAAGAAAGAAAGAAAGAAAGAAAGAAAGAAAGAAAGAAAGAAAGAAAACTTGAACCAAATAATAATCCAGGCCCACCAGAGACTAAAATTTCCATTACTGACTACTAAACAGACATTGAATCATTGGTCTACTGATAAAATGATAACGTTTATGAACCAATACTGGTTGGGGAAATATTAAGGCCACAAAGAGTGCCTACTTTGCTTGCCACCTCCTGCCCAAAATACAATTCAAGAAAACCTGTCCTCACTGCCCCCGGACACTTTAAATTTCCCAATAAACTATTTGAGGATTGGCAGATGGATTTTATACACCTTCCCCTGTCTCATGGATATAAATATGTCTTGGCAATGGCTTTTATGTTTTAAAATATCACTTCTACCTGGGGAATGCCCCTGAAACTTCATAACCAGGGAATTCACTTCACCAGCCAAATGCTTCAACAAGCCTGTGCCATTTGGCCAGTCTTACTTTCACTCTCAATCCTCAGGGTTAGTACAACACAATACAGCATTATTAAGACTCAACCGGCAAAATCTGTAGACTCTCCAAATAAGCTAGCCAAAAGCAATGCCATTAGTCCTTCTGAATCTCAGGTCTACCATTTTTGGAACCCATAAACTCTCACCCTTTGAGATAATCACAGGATGCCCAATGCACTTGGGTCATGCTTCTTCTGACCCATAGCTGGTTAAGAGGGATATACTTCTATTTGTTTCTATTAAGAATAACCATACTTTAGCAGAACAGTCTCTCAAAAGCATGTTCCCTGGAGACAAAGACCAACAACATCACAGATTGCAGCCTGGAGATTTCAACTATTGGAAAAGATATCTTCACAAAGACTCTTCTCAACCATGTTGCAAAGGAACCAACGCTTGTGCTGCCAAACCCCAAGGAAAAGACTCTTGGATCCATGTGTCACAGCTAAAGAAAGCACCAAACCCTAACGACCTGCACACCAAGTGGTGACCTGAAAATAAAGATTTCCAGGAATTGAAGCAGGTTAATAGCTGAAAGAGACCATTTTCCCAAGATGACTGGAACAAGCATGTATACTTTTTTCTCACTATTGCATTTTACTTTATTTCTTCCCTCTCTTTCTTAGCCCAATCTATCACAAAAGGGAGAAACCGTTCTGTCTACTGGATCTGTCACCAAGAATTCTGATCTGCTCATGATGTTGGAGATCCCTCAGTCTTCTATCTGTTCCCCTGCATCTAAGGGAAATGTAAACGAGCTAACTCCACTTTGCAAGGCTTTTAGAAAAGACTCCTTTAAGCTAGGATAGTTCCCTGCAGAATGTCTGCTCTTTATCTTGTTCTGTATTATCGTTTTTAAGCTTTATACCTGTTGACTGTCAAACTTTTGTAAAAATGACATGCCCAATACGGTGATGTTAGCTTGGTGCTTCAAGATGATCTCAAACGCTTAAGATACAAACCTCAGATGGGAAATGCCTGAGAATTCTCCCTTCTACCCTTCCCTGTTACTGAAATGTGACCTCAGTGATTTCAATCTGCACACTTTCCCTACAATTGGGACATAACAATCAAGAAAAGTCCTTCTTGGCACTAAGGGATGAAATCACTTTAGTGTTCGAAACCACTAAATACAAAAACCCCAACTCTTGATCAGCATGCAATGCTTTCAAGTAAAGATCTTGATCAAAGGGAGAAATGTGAAAATAAATAAAGGAAATTTCATTAAAAATGGAGTTGAAAAACCCTGAAAGGAGAGTTCTCATGCACTACTATCCACCTTAAGAAGCATACCTCAACAGGAGAAAGCTTACTTAACCTATCCCAGCAGTAAGAAGGAATAACTTGCCCAGCAACAGCCCAGCCAATGGGAAACTGCCACATTCAGCCAGTGAGAAGCCATAATAGCCCCTCCAGCTTCCTTCTTTCCCCTATAAAAGCAAGCCCCTCTCTCCTGTTCTCTAGACTTGCTATGGTTTGCTTGTCCTGAAATGCCATTCTCTGCTATTCCCCAAAAAAGTTTATTTTGCTGGTAAAAGAGCTGGCTTTTTTTTTTAAGATCAACATGCTTTAAGAGGATGGCTGACATAATTTATATTATTTCATCTCAGCTTTGGCCATCTAAGGTTTTTAATAATATTCTTTTATGGTGGAGGATATTTGATGAAAGCAATAAATTAAACATATCTAGAGAGGAAGACATTTTTAGCACCAAATGTACAAAATCATCTTTTCTCATTTTTAAACATGTCCCTTATTTTAATTTAGCCATCAGAAGTATAAGCTGTTTCCACAATGCAAGAAAGTTCTCTCATTCCACCTGTGTACCCTAAAATGTTCCTAAATAACTTCTCATTCATAGTATAAAAAAATTTTTTTAATAAAAAAAAAAAGGTAAGCTAAAATGAGAGGCAATGTTCTTGCAAGATGGAAAGGGACTGGACCCTGCTTACCCCTTTTGTGGTTAGAATACTTCCAACAAAGGAGTGAAAACTACATATCCACGAGCATTGTGGGAAACACACGCAAAGAAGCTACCAAGTACTGGATGTGGTCATTTGAGTTTAAAGTACAAATGCTTGCTTAAAAAAAAAAATGTTTATTTAATTTTATGAGGTAGGAGAAGGTATGGATTACAATATTCTATTTCAGGCCAAACTTTGATTGAATTGGCTAACATAGTTGTGCCTGCTTTTTTTTTTCATAGGGATTAAGGATCGCTGATTTGGGCACCTTAATGGTTGGCTAATTTAAAAAGTTGTCTTGGCATAGTCATGCTGGGGCAACAGGTCACAAAAAATACATAGTCAAAATAGCATTAAATAGGAAGGATGTTACTTTCCCATCTAGATCCTGCAGAGATTGGCAAAGCCAACAGTCACAAGTCAAAGTTCACCTACCCTTCTCAGAGATGGCAGAAAAGGAGAAAGGCATCGACCTTCACCCTAGTGGTGGGAGGTGGGAAGGAGCAGGATGCAAAGTCTAGTACAGAGAAACAAGAGAAAATTCCTCTGCTTAGGATGTAGAGAGACCAAGAAAAAGAAAAACAGAAGAGTTAAAGAATAAGAGACAGAACAGCCTGGGCCAAGAGTTCTGGCCCGACCTTGACAGAGCCCTGGCCCTTCCCTTCACCACCCCCACAGTTTTGGAGCATTCACCTAAACCCTACACTGCTAAAACTTTTACTGGGATCCAGTGTGCATTTATTTCAGGTAAAGGCAGCAGCAGTGGTCTCCACACTGTGTACCTTTTGGAGAGGAGGCACATTTCCCTGGGAAGGACACTCCAGCTGGAGAAACCATAAGATAGAGTCCCCTTGGTTTCTCTCCTCCACTCACATTCCCCACTCCCTAAAGGAAGACAGAAACTAACTCTGTGGGATAGGAATGAAGGCACTCATACTGATTTAGAGGTAAGAATCAGCCTTCTTATATCACAGTTGATAAAACCAAACTGTCTCACCAAAAGGAATAAACACTTCTGAAGTAAGGTTATAAAATCAGTGAATTTATACCATCCCTGTCAAACAATTTTTCCTTATTTGGGGGTAATGCTAAACTCTTTACAAAGATTAATTTTAACTCTTAATGTAATTCAATGGTAAGCACATATATGTAAATTTTCTCCAAAACTGTCCCACTCTCCCTACACAATTCAGCATAACTAAACATAATTTAGTACACTGATAAGAAAGAGAAAACTAAAACATAAAATATCTACCTAGAGATAAAGAATAAAGAATACCTAAGTACATTAAGGTCTACCTTGGGCAGGTAGCATCAGTGCAGCAGTAAGATAAGGGTGACAATATTTATATATTCATGAATAACTTCTGTAGCTAGGGTGGGTCCAAAGAATTCTAAATCCTCCCGTTGTCATCCAAACACAGATTGCCAATTAAAATTTTTCTAGCTGCTCAAGATGGAAAAACATTCAAGCTAAACATAATCCCATGCTCTATATTTATACTTTCCAGGTGGAGGCACCATGGAAAGAGCTTTAATTTCCCTCAAACCCCTCAACTTAATCCTCTGCTTTCAGGTCATCTCGATCTCCCAGTGGATCTATTTTTAGCATCTCTTATTATTCCCATTCATTCTCTTATCTCTACTATCATTTCCTGAAGCAGGACCAAATTTCCTGATGCAGGGAAAATAAACACAAATTTTCTGATACAAAAGGTGGATTATTATAAAGCCACCAGAGGATTTTTAGACTTCCATAGCCTTCAAAACTGTCTTTCTGATTTATTCTGATATACACCTTCTGAGGAAGCAGATTTAGAAAGGTGTGTTGCCAGAAAAGCATCTGCACTGTAAGCGTAAATCAAATATAAGTTAAATCCACTCTGAATGAAAGCATTATGCTTACTTTTCATACAGTGCAAATAGATTACTCAGAACCTACCTTTTAGCGTCTAGCACATAGTACTGAAGTCATGTAGCCATTCGCCATTTATTTTTCTTTTTTCTCCACTTTTACTTGGGCTTTAGTCATTCAATAATTCAACCAATATTTTTTGAACCCTCCTATGTGTGCAGCACTGTACTAAACACTGAAAACAAAAATGAATAGACACAATGCACCCTCAGGAACAACCAGTCCAAAGGAGAACACAGACTTAAAAACAAGTGATGCAATGAAGGGGACATAAAGAAGTATGCTCAGGAGACATTATGGGGCAATGGAGGAGGTGGTCTGCTCATGGCGGGAGGAGGGGAGAATCCACTGTGTAAGAAAAGCCAGGGTCACAACAAAGCAATCAGCAAGGTCAAGGGCAAGAAAATGGCCACTGGTCAGAGAAAGGAGGATGCATAACAGCACTGAAAATAAATGATGAGCCATGAATCTAGAGATGGGATCAGAAATTTAAATAAGGCATTCTTCCATTTTTCCCTTATTCACTCCAAGGTGACCCTGATGTTTTGGAGTTTTTTTAAAAGAAGGCTAGAGACCCCCCCTCAGGTTTCTGAGTGCTAAGTTTATTAAACCTATTTAACTGAGTCAATGGAAAGATACACTCTCCTCAACCCAGTACAGTTATGTCTCACCTCAGTTGTAAGTGCACTTGGAGAACTTAAAACAGAAGACACAAGAGATACAAAACATAAAGTACCAGCACCCAAGATTCTGTCATGAATATATTTATGATTCTGTTATTAAAATGCAAATATGTGGGGCGCCTGGGTGGCGCAGTCGGTTAAGCGCCCGACTTCAGCCAGGTCACGATCTCGCGGTCCGCGAGTTCGAGCCCCGCGTCAGGCTCTGGGCTGATGGCTCAGAGCCTGGAGCCTGTTTCCGATTCTGTGTCTCCCTCTCTCTCTGCCCCTCCCCCGTTCATGCTCTGTCTCTCTCTGTCCCAAAAATAAATAAACGTTGAAAAAAGAAATTAAAAAAAATGCAAATATGTGATATATGCAGGGTCATATAACAAAAACTGTATCAGTTCAGAGTAGGTAACCTCAGCAGGCACTGGCATCAGAATAGGATGGAAAAGAGGAGCAGGTAAGAGGCAGAATTACTTAAAGACATAGTACAATAATTATGGGATTAAAGGGCACCAGAGACACACTGCCTATTTCAGTTTGGTTTGGACCAGCTTTTCTCAACCAGACCAGCTAATGCAGCATCAAACATCATTTTCTGAGTCATTCTGGATTAATTTAATAAAATAATCTCCTAGTATATGATACCAAACTAGCACCAGTATCAGAGAATCTCCTAAAGGGATGCCACCAAACTTTAAGAAGCAAAAACCAGACAAAACAACAGAAACTTGTAAAGGCTGATGTAAAATGCTATAGAAACTGTTCCAGAGTTCAGAAAAAAACATGGGAAACCTAAAACTTTTATGAAGCAAATACAGAATTGAAATAGAACCCTGACATAGGCTACCCAAAAAGAGAAAACCTCAGATCAATCTCATGTATAAAGATTAATGCAAAAATCATACTGAAAATATCATCAAGAAGGATCAGCAGCCCAGTGAAAGAACACATGATGAAGGGGGACTTACTAGAGAAATTCAAGAAGAGTCCAGTGTTAGTTAGAAAAATCCATTATTATATTTCATAGGTCTATAAAGAAAAACCACACAATCATCCCCATTGGCACAGAAAAAGCACTGGGGCAAAGGATTCGGAAAACAATCTGGATCAAAACATTCAGTAAGACAGGAATAGATGAGTCACAGACTGGGTCCTTTCAGGAAAGCATAAAGCTCATCAGCTCCTCAGCTCATCAGCAAGCTCAACAGAGGGGACTGAATAATGGGAATTGGTGAAACAGGTGTTGGAGGACTGGAAGAGCAAAAGGAGGACACTGAGCTAACCCAGACATAATAAATGCAGCTGCCACCCATTAGTTGGGGTGAGGGTGGGAAGAGATTAGGTTACATGAATGTGGGCGCTCAAAGGAGAGGCTCCACAAAGCTGGAGCTCAGAGGGTGAAAGGGGCACACTGTTCAGGGGCCATTAGTTCCTCAGGGGATCAGAGGAGGAAAGTGCCACTCAGTTGGGGCTCATTCCTCTGAAGAGGGATCACTGCCTGGCTTCGGCTGATACCTATGAGGGGAAGTGATGAAGCTGGTTCTGGTATTCCTGAGAAAAAGCTGGGGAGGTCTGAGGTGAACTACCTTTACTAGGTAGGGCACCTCTGACAGGAACAACAAGGGACAGGAAGTGCTTCTCCCTCCTCCCAACTTCCAGACGCCCTCTAGTGCCCCCTATTGACAGATCCCAATAGGAAGCAGCTGTCAAAGGCATCTGAGAAAAGTAGCCTGCAGAGTCCCGGACCCCAACTCTGGGGACTATAGTATGTAAGGTCAAGGTGGAACTGAAAGAACAGAAAATAAATTACCAGCACAGATGGATAGTCCTGAAACATAATAAAATGTATTTATTTAAACCCAATACCCAGCTTATGCTTACCAGGGAAATACCAAAGATATTGTCAGTAAAGTCAGGCACTGGAAAAGGATACCTACTGTCATTACTAATATTTAACATTTTCCTGGATGTCCACACATACCAATGAAATAATAAATTCACAATAGGAAAAGAGGATGTACAATAATCTCTACTTGCAGGTGATATGTTTGGGGGTTTTGTGGGGTTTTTTGTTAAGATTTTATTTTTAGTGCTCGCTTTGGCAGCACATATACTATAAGATTTTATTTTTAAGTAATCTCTACACCCAAGGAGGCTCAGCCTTGAGATCAAAAGCCACACATTCTACTGACTGAGCCAGCCAGAACCCCCGATGATATGTCTGTATACCTGGAAAACACAAAAGATTCCACTGAAAAGTATTACAAACAGTAAAATAGGTAAGTAAGCAGACTATAAGGTTAAGACAATGAAACCAATAGTTTTCATGTATAGAAACTACAAACAGAAGATATAATGAAAAAAAGACCCACTTTTAATCACAACCGAAAAAATAAAATACTGGAAATAATCTTAACAAGAAATGTGGGGAAAATACATGAAAAAGACTCTTCCACAAAAGAAGAGTTTAAAATAGAAAAGTATAGGGGCACCTGGGTGGCTCAGTCAGTTGCGCATCCCACTCTTGATCTCGGCTCAGGTCATGAACTCAGAGTTCGTGAGTTCAAGCCCTGTGTCAGGCTCTGCATTGACATCATAGAACCTGCTTGGAATTCTCTCTTTCTCCCTCTCTCTCTGCCCCTCTCCCACTCGTGCTCTCTCTCTCGAAATAAATTAATTAATTAAAAAATAAATTAAAATAGAAAAGCATACCAATTATTAGATGGGAAAACTCAAGATCACAAAGACTCAGTTCTCCTTTAACAAAATTTACATTTAACATGATCTCTATAAAAATACTAATCTTTCTCTTAGAATTAGACAACCTTGTTCTAATATTCATATAAAACAGGAAAAAATAAAAACAGCAATGCAAAGGGTGCCTAGGCAGCTCATTTGGTTAAGTATCCAACTTTTAATCTCCACTCAGGTCATGATCTCATGGTTACTGAGATCGAGCCCAGCACTGCACTGACAGCACAGAGCCTGCTTGGGATTCTCTTTCTTCCTCTCTCTCTCTGCCTTTCCCCAGCTCTCTTTCTCTCTCTTTCTGTCTCTCTCTCTCTAAAAATAAATAAATAAACTTAAAAAAAATAGCCAAGTAAAAGAACATCCCAATAAGAGAGGACATATTATGAAGCATCAGTAATTAAGACAAACCATTATGGAAGGTCATATGATAGTATTTATCAAAATTGAAATACATAAATCTTTGACACCATAATTCTCCTTCTGGGGGTTCATCTTACAGACAACATTTGCACACATGTGAAATGTGTTTTATATTTAAGCATGGTTTGTAATAAAAGATTAGAAAATTCCCAAATGTCATAAATAGGGGATGATTAAATTATATTTCTATCAAAGGGGATGCTATGCACCTATAAAAAAAAAATTAGAGCACTCTCTATGGAAAGTTCTCCAAGATACATTAAGTGGATAAAACAAGATGCACAACAGTGAATACAGCACATTACTATGCATATGAAAAAGGAGAAAAACAAAATATATATTTATTTCCTTGTAAAAAGAAAAATAATAAAGGATTCACAATAAACTTAGAACAGTGGTAATCTAAGATTTCCTAATATATGAGGAACAAGAATGGTATAAGAATTCTCACTGATATATTTTTATTTTATGTTTTAATTTTTGAATCATGTGAATGTTTTACACGCAAAAATAAAACAAAAATTAAAATAAATAGGCAATTAACCACAAATACTGCCTAACTAAATCTTTAAGTTCTACAGAGAAGAGATACCAGCATACAAAAAGTTTTTCCGGTTACTTTTTTCCATTCTCCTAGTCCCATTACTAAAATCCCATGTGCAAAGCCAGAAAAACAAACAAATAACAACAAACCCCATTTACCCTTTGATTCTATGCACAAGTATAGCAACTCTCAGGAAAATGCAGGTATAGCCAAAGAAGAGAAAAAAGAAAACATGAACACTAACTTCAGTGAATGACAAATTTCTCCACGAATGATACATCACTATAAGATGAAGGGAGGAAAGAGAGTTCCACAAAGGCAAGGGCAGGTCTTATTCAATCTGATTTTATTCCACTTAAGCTTCTGACAGAAAGGCCTCTCTCAGTCAGTTGAGTTCACTCTTCTAGTAAGACCGAGCCCTTCAGAATTCGTGGCCCAGAGTAAACTGCCCTCCAGGCTCTGGTGGTTCCTGGATGGATGAGGAAAACAGGGAAGGGAAGTGGTGATGGTTTCAGAACCTCTGGCCTCATCTCATAAATCTCAGTACCCGGTCCAGGAGCCTGTGTCATATCCTGGTTTTGCAGGGCTCTAATTTGGGGATCTACTAAAGTAGTTGCAGCAAAGGTATCGATTAGCTAGATTTCAGCTGCTAGAAGGATTTAAAGCAAGAGCTAACAACGGTGAAGGGGCAGCTTGAAGGAAACCCAAGCATATCCTTCCCTTTTACAGGTGGCCCCTCAATTGTACCGAACGGTTTTTTGAAAACACAGAATAAATAAAATGTGCAAAGTCACACTGAGAGACTTAGGTTTCTGGCCTGGAAACCAAAATATAAAATTAAAAAATCCTTAGTTATAGCTCCCCTTTTGTATACAATTTTGAAGTAGAGTTCCAGAATTCCATACATTTTCCTTACTTTTGCTTTTTTTCCCCAAACAATAAAAGACTACACGGAGGGTTAAAATTGGTGAGCATCCATTTGAGACTAAGAATCAACTCTTGCCTCACATGATTTTTTTATATCTTTGCCTGAAGTTCATTAGCTGAATAAAACTTAATTTCCTTATCACCATCATTAGTATTTCCAATGTTCGTTCATGTATATAAAAAAATATCCAAAAAAGCAGTAAAATATCCAAATAATTGCACAAATGCTGAACAAAGACGTTAATATTGCTGAAACTGGTTACAGTCAGGCCTCTCTCAAAATATTTCTTTGTCAAGATTGAATGACATAATCCGAAACCCTGGCATGAAAACGTGTTTAGCGATGGCATTAATATACTATATGAAAGGGAAGGTTATACACAGTCAGAAATCTGAACAGACAAAGCAAGCCTTTCTATTGTGGAATTCAAATATCAGACACTTCCTGCTGTCTCCCTGTCAGTCTTTTATAACCTGGAATGAATTAAGCTGAAGTGATTATCCTCTAATTATATCTAGCTGCATTCTTCAGTATGGAAATGACATTCTGATGGGAGGTGAACATATAAGTTTGGGGAAGAAAGGCAAAAGGGATTTTAGAAGCTGAGGGGAATTCAGGGGTAAGGCAAGCCCAGGTGAGACCCTGAAGAAAGTGGTCCGAGAAGCCAAGAAACAGGCACCTGGAGGAGCAGAAGAATGAGAAAAAGGGAAGAGGGAAAACAGCAGAACCAAATTTCAACTACTCTGTGTTTTCTCAAATATGCCCTAGTGACTCCAATTACTTTACCCACTTAAGCCCACTCATCCATTCATCAAATATTTACCAAACATCAAATATTCAACAAATAGTAAGTACCCATTCTGTGCAACACGCCACACAAGGCTGTGGAGACAAGATAAAAACTACAGTTGACCCTTGAATAATATAGGTTTGAACAGCGCAGGTCCACACGCAGATTTTTCTTTTTTACATTTTTATTTAAATTCCAGTTAGTTAACACAGGGTAATGTTAGTTTCAGGTATACAATACAGAGATTTATTTTTTTTTCAACGTTTATTTATTTTTCGGACAGAGAGAGACAGAGCATGAACGGGGGAGGGGCAGAGAGAGAGGGAGACACAGAATCGGAAACAGCTCCAGGCTCTGAGCCATCAGCCCAGAGCCTGACGCAGGGCTCGAACTCGCGGACCGCGAGATCGTGACCTGGCTGAAGTCGGACGCTTAACCGACTGCGCCACCCAGGCGCCCCTACAATACAGAGATTTAAACACTTCCATACAACCCCCAGGGCTCATCACAAGTGCACTCCTGAATCCCCATCACCTATTTCACCCATTCCTCCCCTTCCTTCCCCTCTAGTAACCACCAGTTTGTTCTGTATAGCTAAGAGTCTGTTTCTTCTTCTTCTTTTTTTAATGTTTTTTTATTCTTGAGAGAGACAGAGACAGAGCACAAGTGGAGGAGGAGCACAGAAAAAGGGAGACACAGAATCTGAGGCAGGCTCCAGGCTCCTAGCTGTTAGCACAGAGTCCGACGCAAGACTCAAACTCGTGAACCACGAGAGCATGAGCTGAGCTGAAGTAGGACGCTCAACCGAAGAAGCCACCCAGGTGCCCCAAGAGTCTGTTTCTTGGTTTGCATTCCTCTCTCCTTTTTTCCCCCCTTTGTTCATTTGTTTTGTTTCTTAAATTGCACATATGAGTGAAATCATATGGTATTTGTCTTTCTCTGACTGACTTATGTTGCTTAACATAATACTCTCTAGCTCCATGCATGTTGTTGCAAATGGCAAGATTCTGTACTTTTTTATGGCTGAGTAATATTCCATTGTGTATATACCACATCTTCTGTATTCACCCGTCAATCCATGGACACTTGGGCTGTTTCCATAAGTTAGCTATTGTAATAATGCTGCTATAAACATCAGGGTGCATGTATCCCTTAGACTTAGTATTTTTGTATTCTTTGGGTAAATACCTGATAGTGCCTTTGCTGGACCATAGGGTAGTTCTACTTTTAACTTTTTGAGGAACATCCATATTGTTTTCCATAGTGACCGCACCCACCAACAGTACAAGAGGTTTCCCCCCTCCTCCACATCCTCGCCAATACCTGTTGTTTCTTGAGTTGTTGATTTTAGCCATTCTGACAGGTCATACAATTTTGTTTTGTTTTTTATATACAGCACAGTACTATAAATGCATTTTCTCTTTCTTGAGTTTTCTTAATAACATTTTTTCTATGTTACTGTAAGGATACAGTATATAATACATATAACATACAAAATATGTGTTAATCAACTATTTATTTTATTGGTAAGGCTTCCGGTCAACAGTAGGCTATTAGTAGTTAAGTTTTTGGGGGGAGCCAAAAGTTATACATGGATTTTCAACTGCTGTGGGGGTTGATGTCCCAACCCCTGCATCAAGGGTCAACTGTACAGAGCACCTGCCTTAGGAAGACAGATGTGTAAATCCCTACACCTAGTCCCACAGAGGAGAATGTTTGAGGAATTAAGTGGGGATTGTGAGATAAAGGAAGGAAAAAGGTGATGTTCAGTCCTCGTTTTTAAGTATGAGTAGGAGTTCGCTACACACATACAAAGAGTAGAGGAATTCCGGCACTGGGAAAAGTAGGAACACACAGAGGAGGACAGGGAACATTGAACAGCTGGGCTTTGTTTGTGTTTAGGTAATGTACGCATTAGAGGTAGGGTGGAGCTGAGACTGAGGGTACACTGTAAGCAATGGGAAGCCATTAAGCAAAAGATGTGGAAGATCAGATCTGATTATACTGTTACTAGCTATACTATACTATACTATACTATACTATACTATACTATACTAGCTAACTCTGCTAACAGTACAATAAAAGGTAAGCTGCAAGCCAGAACCAAGGAGACTGGATAACAGACTATTTTAAGAGCCAGTTCCTACACTGTCTCTGGCTTATGAACTTTACATTTGTCACCATTGCATTTTATTTCATTAGAGGCTCATCTTCTCTGTTATTGCCCTTACCGAGTGATTTACAATTTATGCTCCAAACAACATACATTTTTAAGAGTGAATGGGAGCACTAATCAGGTGGGATATCAAAGCAATAGACATAAACTCAAACTTTCCATGGCAAAGAAGGTGATAAAATCTCTCCATCACTGGGAGTTATGAGCATAACACATATTTTGATCCTAGAAAAATGGCAACTCTTGACTTCCCATTTACTTTTTGGGGTTTTTTAACTACTTTTTGGTATGCTCTGAGTTTACAAACTCTAGCATGTTGGCTGTAAATGGTTCATCTCAGCTGGAGGCTAGTTTACTAATTTGTTGATCAACAACCCACGAGCTGTCTCACTGTGGCACACATATAGTCTCCATTATCAAAATGGAAAGATCATCCTTTTTGACTATCCCGGGTTGGTTGCCCTTGCAAAGGAGGATGCCTCCAGGCTAGCCCTTCCAAGGTCATTTAACCTGCACTCAGGAAACATAATTTGAATACTAACCTTAAAAAGCATAATTAGGAAACTATATTTGCTTACAGAAAATCAATACAGGATATTCCAAGGCCCAATATTGACATCCACTAAAAGACTTTCCTACTGTTTCTTTTTTTTCCTACTATTTCTTTGAACAATATAGATAACAAAGAATTACCATATATCTAAAAAGATTTTTTTTTTTTTTAGTTTCCTGGATTATTCCCATACACTCTTGCTATCAGTTTGGCAGTATCTGTTTTTCTAAGCTACACACACTAGTTCGGCTTTAATTAAAAGCCCTGTTGCCATAGTTTCTCAGAAAACAGCTCAAGGCATGCTTGAGTCCATTATTTTCTTGAGGTTTCTAGAGAAATTATAATGTAGCAGTAGCCAGCCAAAATTTCCTAATTTTACCTCCCACCCAGTACAGCATATGATTCAGACATATAGCTAGATATTCTAAATATTTTAAGAGGGTCTAAACAACTAAGAATGTTATTTAAAATTCAGCCTTTGGTTTCTTCTGTTCTGCTACATCAGTATTGTAACCAGCAGACTACAGCTAAAAGAGCAGACCAAGGGGGAATTCAGCCCCTCAGTCTGCATCTGACTGCACCTGTGGAAAACACCAGCACATTTTTCTTTCTAATAATAATGGACAAAATGCACTATATTTACAAGTTATAATAATCATATTGCTTCATATATTCTAATAACTCAGAAATTTAAATTCCAATATGCTTGAAAATGACCTCTCAGAAAATAGATTAAATATTGTAAATTCACTCATTTAAGAATTTCAAAAATTAGTAAGTGGAGCTCAGAGATCCATATTTCTTAAAGCTAAAACTTGATCCCATCTGAATCGCATCTTGTGTTCAGATGGCAGTTATCACCGTCTGTAAGTCCTAAAGAGCAAGCTCAAAGGTTGCTCTGAGCTTTCAAGGTTCAAAAATGTGAATTAACATTGATCCCTATGAATCTTAGAAGAGGCAAATGCCAGTTCAGCTTGCTCTAATTCAGCCCCATTCCTCTGATGGGTAGCTATGAGCATGGACTATGCAGGTAAAAGGACCAGAGTTGGGGGGCGCCTGGGTGGCTCAGTCCGTTAAGCGTTCGACCTCGGCTCAGGTCACGATCTCGCGGTCCGTGAGTTCGAGCCCCGCGTCAGGCTCTGGGCTGATGGCTCAGAGCCCAGAGCCTGCTTCCGATTCTGTGTGTCCCTCTCTCTCTGCCCCTCCCCCTTTCATGCTCTGTCTCTCTCTGTCTCAAAAATAAATAAATGTTAAAAAAAAAAAATTTAAAAAAAAAAAAAAAAGGACCAGAGTTGGAATTTCAACTTGGAACAACCTCTGTAGGACCTTAGGCAAGTGATGATTAAATGAGATAGAACATATGTAAAGATAGGAAAGCTCTCAGGAAATGGCAGCTATTATCATTTCCCCATCTCTGACCCAGGATGTGGGGCAGGATAAGATCTCACTATTTCCAGGGAAGCCTAAAATCATCCTGCTCTTTTTGACTATCAATTTAAGAGCTAGTATAAACTACTTGATTACTGATTTTCTTCAACTCAAATATTACATAGATCGTTTGACTTCCTCATTCTCTAACACTAAGCATCCTGTTATTCTCTTTTTTCTATACAAGATGGACAGATTCTAAAAAGTATCTGAGAGATAGTAGGGCCATATTTCCAGCCAGGAGTATAAGGAAGTAAAAAAATTCCCTATGCATGTTAGATTTGTAGGTACTTGCTAATGAAAAAATGCAGGGTGAATGAATGAAGTTTCCATTCATCACAGCTATGTGTCTCTTTACGTTTAAATCGATAGGTTTATATATTTTAAAAAATCACATACATGTACTATTTTCATGGATCCTCAGAATATCCTGCAAAAAGAACAGTTATTACTATTTCTGGTTTACCAAAGAAGAAAGTAAGCATTGGCAATATTAAGTGATTTATGCTAGGGAAGCTAAAGAATGGGACTTGTCTTCAGGTCTTTTTTATTTTTTTAAACATTTGTTCGTTTATGAGAGACAGAGAGCACAAGCAGGGTAGGGGCAGAGAGAGGGAGACACAGAATCCTCAGCAGGCTCCAGGCTCCAGGCTGTCAGCACAGAGCCCGACTCGGGGCTCAAACTCACAAGCTGTGAGATCATGACCTAAGCGAAAGTCAGACACTTAACCGACTGAGCCACCCAGGCGCCCCTGTCCTTAGATCTTTTAACAACTAAGTTGGGATCATGTCCACTATACCACTTGACTTCTGCAGCCCTATTACTGCAGCATGGTAAAGACAAGCAGAGACACATTGCCCCAGGGAGTTTTTGTAGCCCCATATATTCCCTGAATATGTATGTCTTCACTGTTAAACAAACTTGGAGCACATCAGCGTCCATGCTGTAAGTAAAAGATGTGAGCTAGAATTTCCAGTTGTACACTATAGATTGAGAATAACTTTATGAATTACTATCTCTCCAAGCATTACAGATAATATACAGGAAGTTATCTACAACATCTCACACCTGAACCATAGTGGGAATTAAAGCTCAACTCACCTCACCCTGCCAAAGGCATTACCCAGGACACATTTTTACCTGGCAGAGATTTTTGAAAATGATCCCAACCCTAACTAGACAAAGATACCTGGTTATCTTAGTGCAGGACTTCTTTTTTTTTCTTTTTTTAATTATTATTATTATTTCTTTAGAGAGCAAGCACAAGCAAGGGGAGGGGGCAGAGGGAAAGAGACAAAGAATCTTAAGTAGGCTCCACACTCAGCATGGAACCCACACAGGGCTAGATCCCACGACCCTGGGGTCATGACCTGAGCCAAAATCACGAGTCTAGACACTCAACTGACTAAGCCACCCAGGCGCCCCAATACTGCAGGATTTCTTAACTGGAATCTATCTCTGCCCTAGGAATTCACA
This sequence comes from Felis catus, assembly GCF_018350175.1. NCBI lineage: Eukaryota > Metazoa > Chordata > Mammalia > Carnivora > Felidae > Felis > Felis catus. The sequence continues at coordinate 54,100,404 of NC_058372.1, forward strand.
CATGAGCATTAAAAGGACCTCCTTAGTCACTTGCATACATATATGCAAACGTATATGTCTATGTATCCCTAACATTTCTGGAGATATAGACCATAGATTCCATCAGATTCTTACAATGTCCCTCAGAAGTTGAGATCCCACAAGAGGACTTCAGAACAGTAGAAATAGACCTCATGATTATAAATTAATTATTAAACTTTTAAGTTTCTTTTTTCATTGCAAATTTCTGTTATATTACATCACTTTTGAAAAGCCAGACAGTTTTGGGGCGCCTGAATGGCTCAGTTGGTTAAGCATCCATCTCTTGATTTCAGCTCAGGTCATGATCTAACGGTTCACAGGAGAATTGGGCTCTGTGCTGACAGTGTGAAGCCTGCTTGGGATTCTCTCTCCTATCCCTCCCCTCCACCTGCTCTCTCCTTCAAAATAAAGGAACTCAAACAAACAAAAACTAGATAGTTTCACCAAATCTTCTCAAATATATTTGGGATTCCTTTGGGATGCCCTTTAGCAGCTTTTAAAACAAAAGGCAGTTAGCTACACTCTACATCCATCTGAAATGCTTGAAAATGTCTGCTTCCTCCTCCATACAGTTCACTGCAGAATGGACAGTGGCAGGAATTTACTTATTTAATGTTTGTTAATGATTCTCCAGAGTTGGCCAGTTACTTAGAGCTTGTTAATGGTCTACTGCCTAACTCTTAATGTGAGAATTCTATTCTCTGTGTAAATAACTTCAATAACATGATAAAATGTATATTGTTTTCTCCAAAACCTGAGAGGTGTTCTTTAATCTCAGTCTATTTCGTTTCCAGAAATTAGAAGGAAATCTAGAGAACACATCAATCTGGAGAATGATGAGATTGATCAGAAAAGAAAAGAAACTTTTCCAAATGAAAACATATTAAAGTTAAGTTACTAAAAATTCTGTATAATGATTAAATAAATGGAATCTGCAGTGTTACATGAGTTATACGTAGCAATACACACTTCATTTTAGATGGCAAAATTCTACAAGATTTTCCAAAAAACAAATAAATAAAAGGGAGAAAAGCAACAGGCTTAAAGTGGAAGGAGGATAGACAAATTAAAAACATATCAGGGTTTTGAGTACAATAAAGTAGAATAAGCATATGTCTCCCCTTGAACACAACTATATAACTGAACAGAATGCACAGAGCAACTAGCTATCTGAGGATTCTGAAAAGCAACTAGTAACAAGGAACTTGAAGGAAAACTGCCAGAACTCGAAGTATCACCAAACTAATCATGAGTTTGCCATTTTTCGTCTCCAGTATCCCCCAGACTGAATGCAATGCAGCCGCACACCCTGAAACCCAGAGCTAGGTACTGAGGATCAGAGAGAGAGAACTCCAAGAGAAGACCCCTTATTCTGACTTGCAGAGTGAGGAAGGGAGTGCAACCCCCCCCCCATTTTTTCTCCTAACTTCCAGCCTCAAGCAATCCCACTGGCAGTGACATTAGAAGTCCCAAAAGAATAGGAACTAAAACTCTTAGGAAGGAAACCTTCCTCTCTGATCCCAAGAGAGTGGGGTCAACTCTCACCACTTTATATTCTCTCTGTCTTCCTGCCATTTAGCCCTGGATGCAGGCATAGTCACAGAAGTGTGCAACAGAACACACACTTTTTAATGAAAGCCCCAACTTTCTGACCAGATAGAAGAAAAAAGAAATCTGAAAGCACTGCCAACTATACAGAAAGACAAAGAACTAAAGGGGAATACTATTAAGCCAACAAATTAGACAATTTAGATGAAATGAACAAATTCCTACAAAGATACAAATGATCAAACGGACTCAAGAAGAAATAGAAAATTTGAGTAGGCATATAAAAAGTAAAGAAATTGAATATTTAATTTTAGATTGATAACTTAAAATAGTCCCACAGAGAAAACACCAGCCTCACATGGCTTCACTGATGAACTCTACTAATATTTAAAAGAATATCAATAATTCATATAAAATAAAGAAAAATTCTAAATGGATCAGAGACTACATGTAAGAATCAAAACTCTAAAATTTCCAGAAAAAAATAACAGAAAATTTTCATGACTCTAGGAGGCAAAGAATTCTTAGATATGATATCATAAAGGAAAATAATTGATAAATTAGATTTAACAAAAAAATTAAAATTTTACACTTAAAAAGGTAGCACTAAATAAATGAAAAGACAAACCACAGACCATAAGAAAACATTCACAAATTTTATGTCTGTTAAAGGACTTATATCCAGATTATACAAAGAACTCTTACAAGAAGACACAGAACCCAGCTTAAAAACGGGCAAAGATCAGCCCTGGTATGAGTCCACCCTGTGTGGCTATTCTCTGGAGCAGCAGTCCTTTATCTCCATCTACCTTCTCTCCTACCTGCTATGGACTGAAGCCCCAGAACTATCTTTCCAGGTATGAACTACAAGCTGACAAAAATTATCAGTTTAAGATGGATAATGATAAAAATGAACACCAGTTATCTTTAATAATGGTCAGTTTAGAGACCAGTGCAAAAGATGAACTGTACAATCATGTATTTGATAACGCATTAATATCCAAAATATATAAAGAACTCAAACAACTCAAGAGAAAGAAAACAACCCAATTAAAAAATAGGCAGATCTGAACAGAGAGCTTTCTTTTCTTGTACCTATAATCCCATTTATATGTGGAATCTATAACAAAACGAAACAAAAGATCAAACTCATAAACACAGAGAACAGATTGTGGTTGCCAGAGGAGGAGGAGTGGAGGATAAGCAAAATATGGGAAGGGGTCAAAAGATGCAAACTTACAGTTATAAAATAAATAAGCCAAGGAGAAGTCATACACAACCTGGGGACTATGGTTGATAATACTGTATGGTATATTTGAAAGTTGCTCTGACAGTGAATCTTAAAAGTTTTCATCATAAGAAAAAAACTTTGTAACTATGTGTGGTGATGGATGTTAATTAGACTTATTATGGTGATCATTTCACAATACATATAAATATTGAATCATGTTGTACACCTGAAACTAATATGTTGTATGTCAATTGTCTTTCAATTTAAAAAAATCAAATTAAGAGGCACCTGGGTGGCTCAGTCGATTAAGCGTCTGACTCTTGATCTCAGCTCAGATCTTGATCTCAGGGTCATGAGTTCAAGCCTGGCACTGGGCTCCGTGCTTGGCATTATGCCTACTTAAAAATAAAAAATAAAGGACGCTTGGATGGCTCAATCAGTTAAGCATCTGACTTTGGTTCAGGTTATGATCTCACAGTTTGTAGGTTCCAGCACCGTGTCGGGCTCTGAGCTGACAGCTCAGAGCCTAGAGCCTGCTTCAGATCTGTGTCTGCCTCTCTCTCTGCCCCTCCCCCGCTCATGTGCTGTCTCTCTCTCTCTCTCTCTCTCTCTCAAAAAATAAACATTAAATAAATAAATAATAAAATCAAGTTAAGTCATTAATCTGTTCCTCTACACAATTGATTTATTTTGAGAACATTATATAAATGTTTGATTCTTATATGTAGGACATAACCCATTGTTCATTATTTTTTGTTAAATCCTATATAGCCTTTTACCTTTTCATTGGTATGTTTCATTAATTTATATGTATGTGATAATAAATATATCTGATCTTCGGTCTAAAAAAAAGATGAATTGTACAATGTTGAGGCAGAAACAATGAATTATGAAGGCAGCCCAATTACAGTAACACTGACAACTTTGAAAATGTCTGTACAGTCAATGATTTCCTTTGGGTGCTTTGGCATAACACCACCTGTGGTCTGTGATTCAAGGCTGTGCATTTCTGTGGATAGCATTTAGTACTATGTAGGAAGATGCACAGTCAGAAGATGAAGAGGAGGAAGATGTGAAACTCCTAAATATACCTGGAAAGCGATCTGCCCCTGGAAGTGGTAGTAAAGTTCCACAGAAAAAGGTAAAACTTGCTGCTAATGAAGATGATGATATGATGGAGAGGAGGAGAAAGATGATGATAATGATGATGATTTTGATGAGAGAGCTAAAGGGAAAACCCCAGTAAAGAAATCTATATGAAATATTCCAGCCAGAAATGCACAGAAATCAAACCAAGAATGAAAAAACTCAAGACCATTAATACCAAGATCAAAAGGTTAAGAATCCTTCAAAAAAACAAGAAAAAAAAAAAACCTTAAAACACAGAAAGGACCTACTTCCATAGAAGACATTAAATAATGCAAAATGCAAATAAGTTCAGAAAAAGGTGGTTATCTTCCCAAAGTGGAAGCCAAAGTCATCAATTATGAGAATTGCTTTGGATGACTGGCCAAGTGGCAAATTCAAGATCTCTGGCAGTGTAGGAAATCTATTTTTTTTTAATGTTTATTTATTTTTGAGAGAGGGTGAGCACTAGCCAGTGAGGGGCTGAGAAAAGTGGTTACAGAGGATCTGAAGCAGGCTTTGTTCTGACAGCAGCCTGATGCTGGGCTCGAACTCAACTCAAGATCCGTGAGATCATAACCTGAGCCAAAGCCAGCCCCTTAACTGACAGAGTCACCCAGGCGCCCCTGAGGAAGTCTCTTTTTAAACATTTTTTTAATGTTTATTTATTTTTGACAGAGAGAGAGAGAGAGAGAGAGAGAGAGAGAGAGAGAGAGGCATGAGCGGGGGAGGGGCAGAGACAGAGAGGGAGACAGAATCTGAAGCAGGCTCCAGGCTCTGAGCCGTCAGCACAGAGCCCAACGCGGGGCTCGAACCCACAGACCACAAGATCATGACCTGAGCCAAAGTGGCACGCTTAACTGACTGAGCCACCCAGATGCCCCAGGAAGTCTCTTTTTAACAAACTAAACAGTTTGTTAAAATTCTCCCATCTTATTTCACTGCTGTGAAAGTTTCTATCTAGCTGTCCTTTTTATGATGCAGAGTGAAAACTTTCCCTACTATGTTTGATAAATGTAGTCCAGGTTCCATTGCCAAGACTGTGTTGTCCAAAATGCCTGTTTAATATTTTTTTAAGTAGGTTTCGCACCCAGTGCAGAGGCCAACGCGGGTCCTGAACCTACAACCCTGAGATCAAGACCCGAGCCAAGATCAAGAGTTGGATGCCTAACTGACTGAGCTATTCAGGCACCCCCAAAATGCCTGTTTAATTTTTAAAGATGGAAGTCCATGCTTTGCTTGGTTTTAAGTATGTATGGAATGTTACAACAGGATATTGTAGTAGTGGTGGTCAGACAAATGGAAATGGTGGGAGACAAAAAAATACAGGTGAAATACTCAGTATTTTAATAAAATAATAAAAATTAAAATGGCCAGGGTGCCTGGGTGGCTCAGACAGTTGAGCGTCCAATTCTTGATTTTGGTTTGGGTCATGATCCCACCACATGGGATTGGAATTCTCTCCTTGGGATTCTCTCTCCCTCTCTCTCTACCCCTCCTCTGCTCTCTCTCTCTCTCTCTCTCTCTCTCTCTCTCTCTGTCTCTCAAAATAAATAAATACACTTTAAAAAATAATGTAAAATAAAAATGGCCAGAGATTTGAACCATATGAACATGAAAAGATGCTCAAAATCATTAGTCATCAGGGAAACGCAAATTAAATTTGCAAAATACCACTTCAGACCCACTAGAATGGCTATAATTAAAAAGGCAGACAATAATAAGTACTGCCAAGGATGTGAAGATACTAGAACCCTCATACATTGCTGGTGAGAATATTAAATTGTATAGCCACTTTGGAAAACAGTTTGACAATTTCTTTAAAAATTAAACATAATTTTATCATATAAATAAGCAATTCTACTCCCAGGTATCTACCTAAGATAAATGAAAACATATGTCCACACAAAGATGTTAAGCAAATATTCATAGCAGCATTATTTATAAACAGCTAAAAACTGAGCGGGGGGAATTCAATGTCCATTAACCAGTGAATGGATAAACAAAGTGTGGTATATTCATAGAATGGAATGCTAATCAGCAACAAAAATGAACAACAAAGTACTAAAATATGCTACAACATGGATGAACCTCAAAAACATTAAGCTACATGAAAGAAGCCAGAGGCAAAAAGACTACATGTTATATGATTCTACTTATATTCAATGTCCAGAAAAGGCAAATCTATAGATACTGAAAGTAGATCAGAGGTTTTATGGGGTGAGGGGTGGGTTGGGGAGCCTAGGTGACTCTGTTGGTTGAGTGTCCAACTTCAGCTCAGGTCGTGATCTTGAGGTTCATGAGTTTGAGCCCCGCGTCAGTCTCACTGCTGTCAGTGCAGAATATGCTTCAGATCCCCCGTCCCCTTCTCTCTCTGCATCTCTCTCTCTCTCTCTCTCTCTCTCTCTCTGTCTCTCTCTCTGTCTCTCTCAAAAATAAACATTAAAAAAAAAAAGAACCACTATAGGGTGAGAGGTGAAAAAAGGAATTAAATGCAAACAGGCATGAGAAATCTTTCTGAGGTGATGGAAAATATTCTAAAACTGGAAATTATATGTCAAAAAATGTTGAAAAATTAAGCCAGGGCTAGAAATTTCAGGTGGAAGTAATTTACATATATATGAAATCTGAGATATTGGAATAGGCTGTCCAGGGAAAACAATAGAAAAACCTTAAAATGAGTGCTTTGAGGAGTGTAGTACACAAGCAAACCAGAGAGAAATCAAAAGATTACCTATGGTAGATTGCAAATGTGACCACAATTCTCTGCATCAGGACTCTTATTTCCCCCACTCCCTGGGACCTGCTGTGGCCAAAATAATGTGTGAACAGAGGCACTACATATGTTCAGAGCCTAGACCTCAAGAGGCTTTGCTTATTCCACATCTGGAACCCAAACCTAGCCACAAGTGAACCAACTTGGGTTGCCTTACTGGAAGAGGAGAGACCTGTTGAGGAAAACTGAACGTGCCTGAGGCAGACCAAAGACACAGGAGTTCTGGGTGCAATGAGCCAAGCCTGACTCAGACCAGAACCACTGCCCAGCCAGGCACAGCCCAAACTGTCAATCTCTACCTCCTAGGCACAGAAATAGAAAAGGGGTCAATGAGATTGACTCAGGTCTGGGAATTGTCAAAGTCACTGGTGGCAGAGCAAGTCACTGCAAGAGCAAAGTGAGAATAACAGTAAAAACTTCTTTATACAGTCAGCTAAGGGTCTGTACTGAGCAGAAGGGCAAGTGAAGTTAAGTCAGATAGGCTGAAAGTTAGGAGAGACTGAGACCAGAGGTCTTGATGAAGGTAAGGAAGAAACTCATCAGGAATATGTGATGAAGTACAGAGAAAGGAGGTTGTGTAATCAGAGATATTTCAGAATTCAAGATCTGGGAGTTACAGCAGTTCTAAGACATGATGAAATATGCTCAGGATGGAAAACTGAAGGCTATATATAGACATTTGTCCATTTCATCTTCATTGTCAAGTTGTGTAGAATAAAATTGTATAGAATATTTTCTTAGTCTTTTAATGTCTGTGGGTCCTATAGTTACAAACTCTCTTCCATGTATCACAACAGTGATTTTTGTTTTTCTCTTGATCAGTCTAGCTAGACATTTAAATACTTTGTTGATACTTTCAAAGAACCAACTTTAACTTTATTTTTTCTGTTGTATGTTTTTTTCTCTATTTCATCCATGTCTGCTCTTTATTATTTCCTTCCTTCTACTTACCTTGTGTTTACTTTGTCCTTTTTATCCCTTAGCTACTTAAAATGGAAAATTTGTTAAGATTTTATATCTTTCTTCTTTTCTAATATAAGCAGTTAAAACTATATGTTTTCCTCTAAGCACTGCTTTGGCTGCATCCCACTATTTTGAGATGTTGTGTTTTCATTACCATTTAGTTCCAAATATTTTATGGCCCAGAATATAGTCTGCCTTTGTGAATGAGTCAGGTGAGTATGATGTTCTATAAGTATCAGTTAGTTAATGATAGTTGATGGGATTAGTAACATCACCTATATTTCTATTGATTTACTCTATGCATATTCCATCAATTGCTGAGAAAAGAATGTTAAAATCATCAAGCATGATTACAAAATTGTCTATTTCTCCCTCTATATTTTTTAAGATTTTATTTAAGTAATCTCTACACCCACCATGGGGCTTGAACTTATAACCCTGAGATCAAGAGTCACATGCTCTACTGACTGAGCCAGCCAGGTGCCCCTAAAATTACCTCTAAATTTGGTAATTTTTACTCCATGTATTTTGAGGCTCTATTATTAGATACATACATGATTATGTCTCCCAGAACATTTAGCCCTTTTATCATTATGGAACATCCCTCTTTACCTATCTCTATTTGCCTTGATACCTATTTCATCTGATATTAAAAGGCCACTGTGACGTTCTTTTCATTATCATATGCATCATTTATTTTTTCCATCCATTCACTCTCAATCTAACTGGGTCTTTAGTAAATCTCTTATAAACAGCATACAATCAGATCTTACTATGTATCCATTCTGATAATCTGTCTCTTAGTTGGAGTGTTTGGGCCACTAATATTTAATGCAACTATTAATATGGATTTAGGTCTAACATTTTATATTTTATTTTCAGCCTGTCCTCTCTGTTTTTTTGTTCCTTTGTTTCTTCACTCCTTCCTTCTTTGGATCATTTGGATATCTTTTAGGATTCAATTTGGGTTTATCTATCAGATTTGCATTGTTTTTTATTGGCTATTCTGTGAATTATAATGTGCATTCTTAACTTTTCACTCTACTTAGAGTTAATATGCCACTTAATATAAAATGTAGAAGTGTTACAATCATATAGGGAGTCCATTTACTCCCCTGTACTGGTCTATACTATATTGTCAAATCTCTATATATACATCATACATCCCACAATACAATGTTACAATTCATGCTCTAAACAATGTATTTCAAAGAAATTAAGAGGAATGAAATAGTATTATATATTTGGTATTTCTGATCTGATGCTCTTTATTCAAATTTAGCACCACATTTCTCAAAACTAGTTGAGCAGAGATTACCAAACCACATTTGGCCCTCATGTGGCATGAACGCATAAATTACACATTAAAACTGCCCTAATCTTTTCCCTTAAGATCATGACAGTTAAAACAATACAACCTGAGGGGTACCTAGGTGGCTCAGTCGGTTGGGCAGCCGACTTCGGCTCAGGTCATGATCTCACAGTTCGTGGGTTCGAGCCCCGTGTTGGGCTCTGTGCTGACAGCTCAGAGCCTGGAGCCTGCTTTGGATTCTGTGTCTCCCTCTCTCTCGCCTCTTCCCCACTCACACTCTGCGTCTCTTGAAAATAAATAAAGTTAAAAAAAAAATACCACTTGACACCAATGTGATTATAAACAAAACATAAAATTCTGGCACTGGAACTGAGTGACAATACTGGTGATAAGGTATATTGATTACAAGACAATTCAGAATATACTTACATTGACTTTTCATTCTATAAATTGGAGTAAAAACATTAAATATTAAAATTTTTGTTCAAAACTCCCACATCAAAGTATGCAAATCCCTTCAATAACAAACAAAAATGTCAGGGAATATTTTCAATTCATTTTTAAAAGTGCCTGAATCTGTGTTTTCAAAGTAAACACACGATGTTAACTAAGGCATAACTATCTGAAATAAAAAATGAAAATCATTTAAAAAAATGAAAACCATGGCACAAAAACAGACACATAGACCAATGGAATAGAATAGAAACCCCAGAACTAGACCCACAAACGTATGGCCAACTCATCTTTGACAAAGCAGGAAAGAACATCCAATGGAAAAAAGACAGCCTCTTTAACAAATGGTGCTGGGAGAACTGGACAGCAACATGCAGAAGGTTGAAACTAGACCACTTTCTCACACCATTCACAAAAATAAACTCAAAATGGATAAAGGACCTTTAGGGTATGTGAGACAGGAAACCATCAAAACCTTAGAGGAGAAAGCAGGAAAAGACCTCTCTGACCTCAGCCGTAGCAATCTCTTACTCGACACATCCCCAAAGGCAAGGGAATTAAAAGCAAAAGTGAATTACTGGGACCTTATGAAGATAAAAAGCTTCTGCACAGCAAAGGAAACAACCAACAAAACTAAAAGGCAACCAACGCAATGGGAAAAGATATTCGCAAATGACATATCGGACAAAGGGCTAGTATCCAAAATCTATAAAGAGCTCACCAAACTCCACACCCGAAAAACAAATAACCCAGTGAAGAAATGGGCAGAAAACATGAATAGACACTTCTCTAAAGAAGACATCTGGATGGCCAACAGGCACATGAGAAGATGTTCAGCGTCGCTCCTTATCAGGGAAATACAAATCAAAACCACACTCAGGTATCACCTCACGCCAGTCAGAGTGGCCAAAATGAACAAATCAGGAGACTATAGATGCTGGAGAGGATGTGGAGAAACGGGAACCCTCTTGCACTGTTGGTGGGAATGCAAATTGGTGCAGCCGCTCTGGAAAGCAGTGTGGAGGTTCCTCAGAAAATTAAAAATAGACCTACCCTATGACCCAGCAATAGCACTGCTAGGAATTTATCCAAGGGATACAGGAGTACTGATGCATAGGGCCACTTGTACCCCAATGTTCATAGCAGCACTCTCAACAATAGCCAAATTATGGAAAGAGCCTAAATGTCCATCAACTGATGAATGGATAAAGAAATTGTGGTTTATATACACAATGGAATATTACGTGGCAATGAGAAAAAATGAAATATGGCCTTTTGTAGCAACGTGGATGGAACTGGAGAGTGTGATGCTAAGTGAAATAAGCCATACAGAGAAAGACAGATACCATATGGTTTCACTCTTATGTGGATCCTGAGAAACTTAACAGGAACCCATGGGGGAGGGGAAGGAAAAAAAAAAAAAAAAGAGGTTAGAGTGGGAGAGAGCCAAAGCATAAGAGACTGTTAAAAACTGAGAACAAACTGAGGGTTGATGGGGGGTGGGAGGGAGGAGAGGGTGGGTGATGGGTATTGAGGAGGGCACCTTTTGGGATGAGCACTGGGTGTTGTATGGAAACCAATTTGTCAATAAATTTCATATAAAAAAAATAAAAAAATAAAAAAATAAAAAATAAATAAAAAAATGAAAACCATATATTTCTCTTTAAGTAAAATGAATATTTGGAAATACAAGAATATTTGGAAATATTCCAAATATTCCAAATGCAGGAATATTTGGAAAGTTACAGAATCCATGAAAATTGAGAGTTAAACTGACTTTAGAAAATATCAAATATTGAATCATTTAGCAAACATTTACTGAGCTTTATTCTGTGCCAGACAGTGAGCTAAGAACTAGGGACTTAACACTACCCTCAAGATACTCAAAATCTTGCAGAAGAGACAAACAAAAAACCTCAATTACTATTATGAAGAGGGAGCTAGGAAAGTTTCTCAAAGCAATGACTTATGAACTAAATTTTTAAGGAAAGTCAGAAGTTAGCCTTTCGTGCCTGAGTATTTTTGTTTTTATTGGCAGTGAGTGGGTAATGAGAGGAATGGAAGAGAAAGAGAGGCTTTCTCAGCTGGAAATAATATGGACAAAAACAATAATCCTAAAAGGTCATGGTCTGTTTCAAGAATTGTAACTGTAGACAAATGGTTAGAATAGAACTATCACAAGGACATCAGTATAGAGATCATTTTGATGTTATATTAAGAAAGTTCAACTTGGGAGGCACCTGGGTGGCTCAGTCGGTTAACCATCTGATTTCAGCTCAGGTCACGATCTCACAGTTCATGAGTTCGAGCCCCATGTTGGGCTCTGTGCTGACAGTGTGGAGCCTGGAGACTGCTTCAGATTGTGTGTGTGTGTGTGTGTGTGTGTGTGTGTGTGTGTCTCAAAAATAAATAACAATTAAAAAAAAAGAAATAAAGTCAAACTTGGGGCTCCTAGCTGGCTCAGTCTGTGGAATATGCAACTCTTGATCTCAGGACTATAAGCTCAAGAGACACACTGGGTGCACAGATTACTTAAAAATAAAAAATAAACCTAAAAAAAAGTTGAATTACCTTGAAAGGAAGTGGGAAGCCACTGAAAGATATTAAATAGAAGAGGAATATAGCTTATCCAACCTTCCTCCCTTGACTACCTCTACTACAGAAACTAGGAAAAATAAAAGCTCATATACCAAGCTTTCCTTTCAGATAGACTCTGACGCAGTTCTGACCTGTGAAGTGTAAGAAAAAACTTAATGTGAAAGGCTTCTGGCAAAAATTTTGATCCTGATGAACATCCTTCCTGTCCCTTCCTCTCCCTTCCTTGAATTTGGCCATGATGTCTGGAGCCATGCTAGCCATCCTGCAACCATGAAGCTCAAGCAAAGGCTGCAGCATCTCCAGACTTCTTGCTATGAGAGAATACAAATCCCTGTTTATTAATAATCCATTTTTATGTTGGGATTACTTGAATAAGATTGTCTCCTTGACGAAAAAAACATTTAAGAATTTGTATTTGAGAATGATCCTTATTAAATTAGTGTGTATGGACTGGGGATGAGGAGGCAGGGAGGCTGCTCTGGAGGCTTATTATAGGGCCTGAACTAAGGTAACCATAGTGGATGTAGTAAAGAAGGCATAGACTCCAGAGAGATTTAAAAGAGGACAGGATAGACAGGAAGGGATCTGTCATATCTTCCAGATTTCTAGTTTGAGCAGCTGCAGAGGGTAGGGGTGAGGGTAGTGCCACTCTTCAAAACAGTGGCAGTTAGGGTTTGGGACTGATGAGTTCACTGTTCAGTTTGAGATACCTATGGTACCTCCATGTGAAAATGAGGGAAGAGTCGTTGACTGTCTGTATCTGGAGGTCAAGAGTGAAGTCTGAATTTGAGGTACAGATTTCAGAGTAACCATTATATGTAAGTAAACTAGAACAGTAAGTATGGCTAGATCCTGCAAGGAGAGTTTGAATAGGGCAGGCAAAACTAAGGCCCCACACATCTATTAAGATAAAAAAGTAGGTTAGTTGTGGCTTAGGGCTGGGGGATGGAACTAGGAAGGGGGAGTGGGGAGTGACTGCTTACAGGTATGGAGTTTCTTCTGAGGGTAATAAAAGTGTTCTAAAAGTAAACTGTGTGATGGTCGCATAACCTTGCAGATACACTAAAACCCACTGGCTGAAATATTTAACAACTTGGAAATCATTGATGAGCTAACAATGAGTGATATTTTTTGTTTATTTATTTTTTTATTATTATTTTATTATTATTTATTTATTTTGAGGGAGAAAGAGAGCATGAGCAGGGGAGGGGCAAACAGAGAAGTAGAGAGAGAATCCCAAGCAGGCTCCATGCTCAGCACACAGAGCCCAATGCAGGGGCTCTCTCTCATGACTGTGATATCATGACCGTGAGATTATGACCTGAGCCAAAATCAAGAGTCAGATGCTTAACCAACTGAACTACGCAGGTGCCCCAAGAGTAAGTGATTTTTAGTAGCAGTGGCAGAAGCCAGATTACACAAAGTTGCGGAATAAATGAGAGGTGAGGAACAGAAGGTGACAAAGAATCTTTTTCAGGAAATGTTTCTTGCCAACAGAAGAGCTGGTGGTATAGGGAGGTTTGTATTGTTTTCAAAAGGCAACACAGGGGCTCCTGGGTGGCTCAGTCACTTAAGTGACTGCCTCTTGATTTCAGCTCAGGTCACGATCTCATGGTTCATGAGATCAAGCCCAGTGCCGGACTCCCTCGTGCCGAGCATGAAGCCTGCTTGGGATGATCTCTCTCTCTCTCTCTCTCTCTCTCTCTCTCTCTCTCTCTCTGTCCTCCCCCCCACCCTCGCTCATGCTCTCTCTCTCCCTCAAAATAAATAAACAAACTTAAAAACAAAAAAGGCAGTACAAATGATCCTTATGTGCTAAGGAAAGGAGCCTACAAAGGGGAAGCAAAAGAAGTTAACAGAGGAGGGGATGATTCATGGACCAACATCCCCCAAGAGCTAGGAAGAAAAGGAACTCACCACATAAGCATGAAATACTAGAAAGGAGGACAGATGGGTTGTCTATCAGACTAGGAGGAAAGTTTAAGCTATACTTTGTTTGTAGCAGCCAAAAAGTTTATTGCTTGATGGCACTGATATTCTCTGTGAGTTAGGAGGAGACAAAAGTCACAGGCCGAGGGTGAAGGAGTAAGCTTGAGGATTAATTTAAGGAGGACATAAACACTTAGAATAATTCCTATGGGAGACATATTTGCAAGGAAGAAGTTTAAAAGCAGAGACATATTTCGAATACTTTAAAAAACTGTAATATATTTCAAAAGCTGTTCAAAATGGGCTTGTACATAACAAATTACCTGCAAATTTATTATACTTGGCATTAGGATTTGTAATGACCACACTGAACACATGAGCAGGATGTCACAAATTCCCGGACATATGGTATCTGCAGTGAAGATACAACCCAGTGATACTTGAGCACTGGACCTGAAAAACGTTTATCCTGCAAAAGTACAGCTTCTGGGTGACCAGAAAAGCCCATACCCACTCATTTTCCCAGGCCCTCTGCAGCAGTGGACATGACTCTCCATTCTCCCTGAGCATACAAAAACAAAAAAAACAAAAAAACAGTGATAGGGCTGTTTTGCTATAGTTGCTGGGAAAGAAATCAAAAAGTGATTTTTTTGCTTCTCTTGAGAGGGCTCATAGCAGGTGCCTTCCTAAAGTGTTCAAACAAAATAATGTTATGTCAAAGTCCTTTGCTAACTGTCAAGTAGTATGCAAAAAATATTGTTATTGTAGCTGGCATCCACTTATATTTCTACCTCTACACTTCTTTTTGCAATCTCAGGAACCCTTTTTTCTAATCATATTAGCATACTCTGAGCTCTGAAAAGAGGCACATGCCTTCCTAAGTCTTTGCCTATCCTCACGTGTTCTGCTGGGGGAGTGCTCTCATCTCCTCTCTGTCTTGCCAGAAACTACCCAACCTGAATGCTTCAGTGTAAATGTCACCGCCTCCTGCAAGGCCTTTCTGATCACCCTAGCTAGAAGCAGTCATTTCACCAGGACGATTCCAACCATTCCTTTCCTGTACATAATTTGTTCCTTGGTATTTTTGTTAATTACATCTTTATCTTCATCTGCCTTAATCTCCTAGAAGGCAGGAATCATGTTTTACATGATGCCTTTTTAGCATGATGCTTTGCACATAGCAGAAACATGGCCTATTACTTCTGGAGGGGCTTCAGATATCATCTTCATGTTACCAGTGAACACCAAGTCTAAGTCTCAGAGATACTAAGAGACTTGACCAAGATCACCCAGTTAGTGGCACAGCTGGAACCCCAAATCAGGATTTTAAACTCTACACTTACCTTCCTTTCTTTAAACCAATACTTGTTGTTAGCCTAGTTCTATTTTGTAATCCAAATCTCAAAAAAGAGTCACTCTTGAGCCTTAAGATTAGACAAAGATTCAAACTTCTCTGGAAAAGGTTGTGTTACAACTTTTATCTAGATGCATTTAACTGGCTTGGATTGCACGGGGGAAAAATGGGTTTCTATTCTTTCTCCTTTTGTTTTTTCTTTTAGCATTCTGTTTGGTTGCCATGTAGCTAATATAAGGGTAAATTATATGGTAGTGGTGACTCTGGCATAATAAAGCTCTGTGAACAGGGTGAATTTGTCTTTTTTTACAAATGTATTGGCTGTACTTGTACACCCTAGCCTTTGATGCTCTTGCCACATTTGTGATTCATAGTTGGAAACAGCACAGCAGTTCAGTTACCGTAACAGAAGAAACCAGCAACTATACAATTTCAGCACTGATATTGGAAATGACCTAGAAGCAATCGCCAAGGACAGGGCTATACCTCAGACCTTCGGTTAGCCCTACTATCTAACATCACACTTTGTACAGAACAAAAATGTAAATGTATTTATTTTGAAAATAACTGAGTGAAGCTAAATTAATACCATATCATGTGTAGACTTCAATTTATGACTGATTTAATTAGTATAAGTTAATTTAGACCTAGAATTTAGTTCTAAGCAAAGAATTTATTTATAAAGATAATCCAATTTAAAAGAGAGCTAAATAATAAACAATCACTTTCTCTAATTCACTAAATTGGGTAATTCTCAATGAAATACACAAGTTTAACGAGAAGCTATGAAATATGATTATTTTGCTGACTATTCTTGCACAGTTTGTTGAAGGAACACTCTGAGAACATAATGAGGCCAAGAGTTTGTGTGGACTATCCTTTCATCTACGATAACTTGGATAATCATTGGAAGTCTAAAGGATTTACCTAATTCAGCTTTGTAAGAAATTCACTCAATTTAGCTTGTCTCTTTCATTGAGAATGTTGAGCATATTATTCTCTGAGCTATGAGTGACACAGTTAAACACCATAGGGCAGACAAAATGTAGCCAGGGAGTTCTTGTCTTACTCAGTCCTTATCTTGCTATGTGACTCTTTGAGAACTGCTTAGCTTGAGTTAACTCTTTTGGTTCCTTAACCTGAAACGGGAAGTGAAGATATTTACTCAAATCCTGATAGACACACAACACACTCGTCCCCTTCCTTATATGAAACAAGGCTCCCCTTATTCCACTGAGCTGATGAATAGGGATCATTTACCACTGTTCACTCCGGGTATTCTCAAAGGGCATTATAATTGTCTTCATCCTATTGAAGTACTCCCAAGGCTCTTTCTTGAAATCTCATGGTACCTCAATTACCCATATCACTTTCTGAAATTTCCTTAAAATCAGGATTGTCACTGCCTGATTTTTACCACAGGAATCCAGTGTAACAGTTAACCATTGTGTAAAGTCACAGCATAAAACATTATAAATCCTCAGGAAAAGTACACTTCTTAGATGTTCAGATTGAATACTTGGGTTTCTAAACTGTGTCCTACTTCAATGTGAAATCACTTCTCTTCATTTGCTATGAAAACAAAAACTACACAAGTTCTTTATATTCAGACATAAAGCACACATTTCTATCTATCTAATTGGGTCTTTATATCTGTCGGTAAGTTGGAGTTATAGTGTTCAGACCTTGCCGGCTGGTTTAATAATTTCACATTTTCATATACTATTGTTAAAATTTAGAGGACTGTTGGGGCATCTGGATGCCTCAGTCAGTTGGGCATCTGACTTCAGCTGAGGTCATGATCTTCTAGTTCATCAGTTCAAGCCCCACATCAGGTTCACTGCTATCAGCACAGAGCCTGCTTCAGATCCTCTGTCCCCCTCTCTCTGTCCCTTCTCCACTTGAGCTCGCTCTCTCTCTCTCTCTCTCTCTCTCTCTCTCTCTCTCTCAAAAATAAACATTTAAGAAAAATTTAGAGGACTATTAAGCCAGTAAAGATGAATTTGCAAGTGTTGGTAGATGGTTACACTTCCAAAACATTTTATAAACATCTATGTTATTTAGTTGTAGCTTCATGAGGAAGAAATTAACTTCATGTTGAAGAAATTTGTTTATTATATACTTTGTGAGAAAAACAAAGCTGGAGCTCCTCGGGTGAGGGATGTGACTTTCTTCACAAAGCAAAGTGGGTCTTGATGCCATGGTTTTCCCCTCTGGACAAGTATGACTATCTGGGAAGGAATATCCTGAAATTTCCTGTCCAGTTGGACTCCTTCCTGAGCATGTAGGTAGCAGAAGCAATAACCTCTGCCAAGCAAAGCAGCACAGGGTTAACAAACTTCTTCACATGTGCAAGGGCTTTCCCAAAGCTCTTTCACATTTCCAAATGAGTCAGCATATCCTAAACTCATTTTCCTTATTTGACCACAATGGAAATGCTGAAAGTGAATTAGATTGGAATGAAGAAGGCACTAAGTTCTTAGTTCAGTATGATTATGACTGGTCAAAAACTCAAAACATTTTCTCTGAGAAATATTTTGCAGCAGCTACTGCTAAAAAGCAATAAGAATATCCATTATGCTACTCAAATTCTAATTTTTTGAAAAGCTGGAATCCAAAAAATTCAGAGGTATTTCTCAAGGAGAAAATCCTGCAAGAAATGACATTTTGATAAAAAGGGAGTAAAAAAAAAAATAATTCCCAATGTTTTCCTTAAAGGAAAATGTTTTATTTGTGGTAAGCATAAAACAGTGAAAAAAATGTGGCACTCTCATGCACTTGGGATGTTCACATAACTTTCTTTGAGTAGTTTACCAAAGAAATTTGGTACAGAAAGACACACAGATAGCCCATCAACAAATTAAGCTAATACTGTATTTAATTTCCTGAGAAAAAAACATTCTAACCAAATTCATTTTGTTATAATTAGTGACTTACATTTTTAATACAAACTCCAGGGCAATTTTAAAAGCTGGAAAGAGATTCAGCAAATGTTGAATTCCAAGCAATATCCTGAGAATGTGCATTTTTTTTTTCTGCCCAACTCTGGGTTCTATTTGCCAATTTATGAGAACTGGCACACACTGAGAAATTTTTTTTATTCATTCAATAAATATTTATTAAGAACCCACTATATACCAGGCAGTAGGGATACAGCCCTAAAAGGAGAGACATGGTTCATGTCCTCAAAGAGTTCATATGCTAGCAGATTAGGCAAATATGAAGTATAGACAAGATGTCAAATTGGATTAGGAATTGTGTGAAATGAGTTAAAGCATTAAACAACTCTCCCCAGCTTTCCTAACCAAATGCAAGCACAGGATAAATGCTTAACTGAGAGATAACTAAACAAGACATAGTCCTATCGCATTTTTTCATTTGTGTTTTAGCTAAAATGCCTAATGGTAAATAAAGTAATTCATAACAGGATTATTTTGGTTCTATCACTTATTTGTATGGAGCTGGTAATCTCTTCTTCTTAAAATAAAAATCCTAAATTTTGATGTTTGCACCCTGACCATTATTTATTTTTGTCACATCTAAATGAGTTATTCTATTTAATTAAGCAGATATTCAAAAATGTTGCTTCATAACGGAGTTTATGTTGTTTCCTTTAAGTTTGAATTAGTTGAATTAAGACTTCATTTAAATTGTGCAAAGATTTTTATTTTTACACATTTTTAAATTCAATTTTATAACCTGTAATGGTAGCTACCCGTTACTGAATATTTACTATGAGCTAAGTGGGTTGTTTTTTGGTTTTGTTTTTTTTTCTTTTTACATAATTACTTGTAAATTTCCCCTCCCACTGTAACCCTGCACGGTACTATTTTACAGATGGGGAAACTGAGATGCTGAGAAGTTAAGAGAGTTTTCCAGAACCACACAGCTAGTTAGTGAAAAGACAGAAATGGAACCTCTTGATTATCTGACTGGTTCATTTATTCTCTTAAGTATCCTAAATTGAGAAGAGAGTTCTCACCCACCCTCCAGGGCTACATGCAGTGGGATTACTCACTGTGCAACATTATAGTGATGTTGTAATAATTCAATTAAAGCTTTCAAGCAACCAGAGTCCAAGAAAACATCTATGGTGCAATAAAACATCTGATTAACTAGTGAAACGAAATGTGAAATAACGTCTCAGGTAAATAGCAAGTAAATGGAGGGTGTCTAACTACCAAGTCTTTGCTAAAATGAGTAAACCACAGCAAGCATAGTTACTGGTAACCTCCAAGCCTGGCTGTGTGAAACTCTCCTAAAAAGAGGGAAAATTGTCTCAGACTAAGTAGGGGGTTGGCCTGGAAATTCATAAAGGAATGCTGGGCCTGGGAGAGCTTGGGCTTTTTGTTTTGTCCTACCTTCAGTGGGGCTGGTCCTATAACAGCCCCACCTAATCACTGCACCCACATCACCTGCTCACGTAGGGATGGTCCGCATTCGGAGAGCAAAGACCAGCGCACGGGATCAGATAAGGCCGGATCACAACCACCGTCCTTTGCAAAAAGCATCAGATGGCCCGAATAAAACATGGGCAGCTTTATGAGTGAGTAAGAATGTACACTGGAAAGACTAAAATGAAATGCATATGGATCAAATTGCTCTGCACCAACCTCCTAAGAGCTCCCCTCTGTCGTTGGCTCTCCAAGGGAACCACCACAGCCAGCTCACAGCACCCAGACAGCTTCCACCCGCAAATTACATATTGTAAACGAAACTGAGATCCACCCCGTGGCGAAGTTTCCTAAGGTCTGTAGCGCTTTTAAGGGCCGTCTTTCTCCCTCCCGTACAGTGGCTCCACCACACAAGAAATCCGCTAACACCGCGGGTTCGGCGGGCACCAACGGTGGGGAATCGCTTAAAAAGAAACGTCACTTTAGGCTTGGGGGCAGCATGCTCGCCATTCAATGCCCTGCTGGTTTCTTAACACGCATATGATTAATATTGGTACTCAGGAAAGAGAACTTCTTCTGACCTTGAGCGTGCGCGCTAAATAAATTACCTCAGAACGAAAGTGGTGGGATCTCATAACAGCATCTGGGGAGAAAAGAGAAAAACGAGACTTCATTTAACTCCTTGCTCTTCACCTGCCGAGTTACTAAGGACTTACCTGAGGGACAAGGGTCGGGAAGACACATCCCGGAAGCCTTAAATTCAGTGGGGACATACTATAGGGCGGGGAGGTTACTAGGCCATCGATCTCTAGGTGAGTTCTCCGCGAGAAGTTTCAGGGAAAGTTCTGGGAGAGTTGGGGAGCCCCGAACTCTCCGTGCCTTACTTTCTTACCCCTAAGCTCCAGCGATGGATGGGTGGAGGGAGGCTGCCGCAGCCCCGGATTCCGCTCCAATTACCCTTAGGGCTCTAGCAAACTGCCGCTAAGAACTGGCGTCGGTGCCTCCTCCCCTCCCAGCTCTGGGCATCACCGTGGGTATCCCAACAGAGACCGGAGGAAGGCGGTGAGGGCAAAAAGGGCAAGCAAAGAACGTTATATACATAAACGTACTCAGCTTGCGAAGTGGGCAGCGATGGGGGTAGGGACCGCAGGGCTGAAGGGAGAGAGAACCCCGCTTCACTCTCCAAATCGGCTTAAATGTTCCTCCTAGCCCGAAAGAAAGCCGTCGCGGCGTGTCTTACCTCGGCTCCTTGAACGACCCGAAAAGACCGATTTCATCGGATGCCTCCCTTTCTGGAGCCTGCGGTGCCAGCAGCAAAAGAAGACGATGGTGGCGATGGTGCCCAGCAGAAGCAACAAGAGGAAGAGGGCACATTGGATGCTGTAGGGTCTCAGCAAGACGAGGAAAGCCGCGGCGATCATGGTGCGGGCGAGGCGGGGGCGGCTCGGCGGCGGGGCTGGAGGGCGGCGGCACAGGCACCCGCGCCGGGCGCACCACGGAGCGGCGGGCACGGGCGAGCGCGGCTCAGCGCGTCATGCCCGGCGCTCGCGGCCCCGCGCCCAGCCCAATGGCTGCGCACCCCGCGCCAGCCGCGCTATGCGAGTGATCCAGGGCTGCGGGGAGCGCTTGCCATGACTCAGCAGACGGCGACGAGGCAGGGACTTGGCGGCGGGGAGCCTCCCCCCTCTCTCCCCAGGCGCCCCCGCCCCCGTCCGTGCGCAGCCCCCGGGCGCAGCCCCGCCAGGGACGCGGCGGGCTGGGAGGAGCAGCACTGCCGCCGCGGCCACCCGGGTCCCGCGCATCGTCTTGCGGCCGCCGCCGGCCTCGGCATCCCACAAGCCGGGCGCACGTGGGTCGGGGCGGGGACTCGGCGCCCGGGCTGCGGCGGCGGCGGCGGCGGCGGCCCGCGGGGGGCGGGAATGGGGCGCCGCGGCGGGGGCTCGCCTGATGACATCACGGCCGGGCTGCGGCAACGCGGGCGCGCGGACATGGCTGCGGCGGCTTCGGCGGCGGCCGCGGGCTGCGCCCGGGCCTGAGCGCCCAGCGCCCTCCCGCGGGGCCGCCCGCCAGTCCGCGCGGTCCGCGGGTGCACAGATCGCGCGCCTCTCCGCTCCCCGACACCTGGGGCTTCCACCTATCCAGCCTCCCTGGGCCGAACTGCTGGGGAGCCCGGCGACAGGGGGCGCCAAGGAGCCAGGGGGAAAACCGTGAGGCGCTGGCGGGAGCCTGCAGGCGGTGCTACCCCCACCTCCCACCTCCCCGCGCCCCGCCCCGAGGTTGGGGCTTTGGAGGATGCAGCCGGGTGAGCTATTGCTTGCGGGGGGTTCCTCGCACGCTGAAGCGTGAATGCCGGGAAGGGCCTTCCCTGGGAATTGGGGTTTTCCAAGAATGGGAGGCCCACCCTCTCCAAGCCTCTCTAAAGTGGGAGCGCTCCCCGGTAGAACGCTCCGGTCTGCAGACGTTAACTGTGACACCCCCAAATCTAGGTGCTATTTCGCAGCCGAGAAACGGGCACTTCCATGCATTTACCGTCAAGCCCTGACTCATCTAGTGCGTTTGGAGAGAGAGGCAATTTAAGATTTAGGGACCTGGCAGATAAAGGAAGTTGGAGATTGGCTTGTAAATATTTTGAGGAGAAATATTTCAGGGAGTGTGAGGAAATAATGATCTGTCACACTCAAAATGAACACATTCCCTCCGGCCCCCTCCCGTTTCTTCATAACCAGCAAAAAGTATATTGTTGATGCCGGGAGATTTTACAGTGGTCGCTGGTGCAATGCCAACGCAGAAGGTGTGGCGGGAGCGCTGCAGTGTGCCTTTCTGCGGACAGCCACCGCCACCTGGCCCGGACGCCGCTGCGGCTGCAGTCTGCGGCATCGGTTGGCCTTGGCAGGCCCAGCGCTCGCTATACCGCGTTAAGCTGCACCCTAGGCAGTGCAGGCGTTTCCTGTGGGGGGCTGTTTTTAACTTGTTTTGTTTTATTTACCCGCATAAGGCAACTGCAATTATAGTGACATAAAGTAACATATTACTGCATTTGTGGAGTTTCTAATAACTACGAAGGTGGACTCTTACTTTGGAACATTTGAGACACTGAAGAAATTGTCATAGAAAAGTAATTTGTAAAATTCTGAAAAGCATTCAAACAATAGATGACAATACTTAAGTTTTATTTGCGTGTAGGAATTTAAAATCAGTATTGTTTTCTAACTATACAAAATCAACAGTGCAACTCTGCATAAAAGCTTAACCATTGATGTTCTTAAGGCCTAGAGCACGTTACCATGTGTAAGCATTAAAGGAAATTCCAAAAGGCATTGGCTAATGCATTTCCTAAATGCCAGATTCATAAACGTGGGAAACCACGGATTAAATGTTCTTATGTACGACATGTTTCCTAAAACAAAATAAACAGTCAAGTTGTTGACATGTTGTATCACATTCGGTCGTTTGTCAAGTTGTTGACATGTTGTATCATATTCAGTCGTTTGGGTTTGAAGATGCAAGGACCTTGCTTGCAGATGCTGTATAAGATGCTGTATATGGGAATGTTGAATGTCAGAGAATAGGCTATATACTACAAGTCAGGATAGGCTTCAGAGGCCCCTGGCACTCGCGGTCTGACAGGTAGGATAGCCTCATGTTCACATTGCTCAAAGGTCCCTGATACCGCAGCCCACTGCAGTGAGAGATTGTACTCCTGTCCATTGTGCAGGAGTATTGAAGACTGTCCACAATGTGTGGCACATCAGGAAAGGAAGAATTCTTTACTGCATTGACTCCCAGTGGCCCAGTAGAGTAATTTAAAACAACAACAAAAATGAACTAACCTTTTGCAAACATTGGGAGAAATGACTAATAGAATTTAGAAAGGTCAGTTTTACTTTGATACTTCTCACTGACTAAAATTTGTGAGTGAGCTAAAATGGTCTAAATATCCTTGAAACATGTCTAAGACCACAAACATAGCATAGTAACCAATTTGCTCCAAACTCTGCATTTTTAACAACAAAAAGCAACTAAATAGCAATTATGGTTTTCTGAGCTATTACTTTAGCACAATTGTTATCATCCTGTGTCTTGCTGCAGCCATTTATAAGTTTCAAGTATACACAAGAACATCATTTATCTCTCTTGGCAGACAAATGCTTTAACTGCATGCAGTAGGATTATAGACATTTCTTTTTAGATGCATTTGTGTCTGTTCTTTACATCAGTTACCTCAAGGATACTAATAATAAGGAAACCAGATCATTGATAGAATTTAGTATTTAGGTTCCATTGTTTTCTGATTTGTTGCTAATTTATCATTTCCATCTCCAAATAATGGCATGTTATTAATTGCTTCTTCCTGTGTGTTTATGTAATGCTAATGCATTGTGGAATTTAATAAATATTAAATTAGCCAATCAATCCTTTTTGGAAGTTAATTTAATAGAATTCATATATTTTCTTTCTGCTAGGTTTTCGTTACAAAGAATAATTGACATTGTATCAAAGGCACAAAAAGATTAAGGTTTGGTGGTAGGAATGGAGGAGGAAGGTCCTTGGTCAATGTTTCATATGAAGAAATGAGCAATCAAGATGGAAAAGTATATATAATATTTTGACTTTTTATGATAGTGAGTTAGCTCGGTCACCCAAGAGAAGACAAATGAATTGATAAAAATAGGAGTGTTTGGTGTCAGGAATGTAGAAGATGACCTATCACGCAGCCCTTCTTCCCTTTGGATTCTCAGCCAAATTGGATTGAGAACACACATGAGGAACCAAAAGGAAACAAAAATATTAACTTTATTCAGAGTAAAGTCAGATTGAAGAACATGGCTTAGATTCAAGGCCAAAATGAGATATCTTATTTATTTTCTCCTAACTCTGCACACCCATCCGGTCACAGCTGAAGAACTACAGGCCTTCCCAACGCTAGGGCACTAGGATTCTACTTCTTACCAGGAGACCAGAGGCCAAAAAGAGCGTGACACTCTCCCACTCATGAGGTTTGCAGCATTAGTGAACAAGAGACAGGACCATATGTGAGAAGGGGACCTTTCATATATCAACTGGAAGGCCCTCCTCAACTTCCCCCATCACTGAGTCATTTGCCTCCCAAAGTAAGAGTGAGTAATGGACTTTAATAAAGAGAGAAGCTCTGTGGTACTTCTCTAAGAGATGGGAAGTTGTGGCACAAATTCCTAATTCATGGGTCAGGAGAAGCATCAGGAAGAAAAGAAGGCTCCACCCTAAGCTTTGTGGTGACCAACTTAGAGAAAGGGAGGAATGAAGATGACTCAACCTTTGAGCTAGGGTGGTAGGACAGTTCTGTAGGAAAAGAGGACAAACTGAATCTTAGACCCATTGAGAGAGAGGCACCAGAATGTCCATGTAAAATTACCCAACAAGCCCACGGAAACATGGGTAGAAAAGTCAGAACTGGAAAGAGACTGGGAGTCATGAACATGAATTACAGTTGAGGTCATGATGGACAAAATGACTAAGGAAGAGAAACTAGGAAACCAGAACTTTGGAACCAGAACTTTGGAGACAACTTTCATTTGTGGACTGCAGAGGACAGCAGAAGGCAAGTCCACGGAAGCCAGAGTAGGAAGTGTTCCAATTTAGTGGCACACGAGAACAGAGGCACAAATGGGAGGGGAAGGTGTGCAAGGACTGAGGACTGGTGATGAGGTGACCTTCCAGAGTACTGATTCATTGTGGTGGGAGAGGTTAAAACCAAACATCAACATGTTGAAGAGGGAGTAGGAGGTGAAAACAGTAGAGAACCTCTGTCCACAATCTTTGGAGAAATTTAACCAGAAAACTTAAATTCTAACTCTAAAAGCTAATTCATCTAAAAGGGACAAGTAGAGAGAGCTGGATTAAAGCCTGAGTAATGGTTTTTTGGTTTTTGTTTGTTTTTTGTTTTGTTTTGTTTCTGTTTTGTTTTTTTGGTCAGGATAGGGGTACCTAAACAAGTTTCCAGGGAACCTGAGAAAGGGAACCAACAGAGGGAGTGGAAATTGAGAGTTAAAGAGAGGAGGGAAGGAGGCATTCTTCTGGCCAGGTGTGGTTTAGCTGTTTGTTTTAACTTACCTGCAGTCTTCTCCCCACCCCCACCCCCATGGGTTCTTTCTGCTCTCCAGCTGCTTTTGACTCTGCAGTTAACACTCACCCTGACTGGTTAGGATGGCTCCCTGCCCATGGTCTCCTCCCCACCATCCCTGACTACTAACACTCAAACTAGGAGAGTGATTTTTTTTTAGACAAAGATAAGGAATGTCTTGGAATGTAGCCCAGGTTATCTGTAAGCTTTTATTACAACTTAAATGGAAGTGAGTGTATTACCCAACTGATAATCACACAATGACACTACATAAAAATATGACCCCTTTGGAAACAAAAAGTGTAAGTAAGAATGGCTCTAGCAACAAAGTTTTAGAAGTGGATCATATTGAGTTTGGACTGGTGAAGCTTTTTACTCTCAGAATTTAAGTGGCATAGGAGAGCCTTGGTGGCTCAGTCAGTGAGTATCTGACTTAGGCTCAAGTTATAATCTCACAGTTTGTGGGTCTGAGCCCCATGTGGGGCTCTGTGCTGACAGCTCAGAGCCTGGAGCCTGCTTTGGGTTCTGTGTCTCCCTCTCTCTCTGCTCTTCCCCTTCCTGTGCGTGCTCTCTCTCCCTCTCTCTCTCAAAAATAAATAAACATTTTTTAAAATTAAAAAAAGAATTTAAATGACATAAAAGGAAAATTGAGAGGTATCTGAGGCAATGTGTTGTATCACCTATTTATTCACAAATGGCTTTTCATGACAGAGTGAGACCAAGACCTGTGCCAACAAAGCACATGTTCTTGTGTTGAAAGGTAAAGGAGCTTCATTTTCTAGAAGAACCTACATCATCTAATGTAATCTTGGAGGCAATTTCTAGCCACCAGAATCAAGGGAGCCATCATGTGGGTGGATGTCTTTTTAAAATTTGTGTTTATGAAGGAAAAATTATTATTTGCAATAATATCAAATATTATTTTCAGTACATGGGAAAGGACTCATCTTGCCATAATAAAAACTTTTGAAATAACTTACAGGCATCATTGTAAGAGAAAATATTTCAAGTGAATCATTCCAAATTGTTCTTGTGACATTTTAGGAATTTTAGAGCCTAATTAGGATTTATTGTCCTGTGGGCTACAGAATCTAGAATAGTGCTGTTGGGGCATGGGGGGAAAGTTATTTTTTGTGAACATTACAGATTTCTCAAAAAAAAGTCTACGGAGTCTGAGAGTTTTTTTAAAAATGTCAGTGTAATTGAATTCATCTACTCTAGAATGCTTTGCAGACAGTTTTTGGAAAGTAATCATTTATTATCCACAAGCAAATAGAATTCATTTATGTAGTTTCTAACATTGAGTGTGGGATTAGTCATGCAGCAAAATACTAAGTCATTTGGCCAGAAAATTTACTCATAGTTGTATGAACTGCCAATGGAAAATTTGAGAGCTGTTCATAAATCAAATTATAAAGCTCTTAGAGTTATAAATCACTGAGCAGCATTGTTCATTACTATTCAGAGAGTGTAAAATATTTCCACCATTTCTAAGTAAGGGCAATTTACAAAGCAAGTTTGAAAGCTGAAGTTAGTGCCTTCGAGTTCCAAGGTAAGGTTTGTCATATAAGATACAAGCATTTGTACTGCATTCTCAAGTGAAAGAAGAAAAAAAGTAAGATAGGAGGTTTATAGTTGCATAGTAAATATGCAATGATAAAATCTTTTCAAATGTTATTTATTTTTGAGACAGAGGGGGGGGGGGAGGGAGGGAGAGATAGTGAGGGAAGGACAGAGAGAGAGAGGGAGACACAGAATCTAAAGCAGGCTCCAGGCTCTGAGCTGTCAGCACAGAGCCTGACACAGGGCTCAAACTCAGGAACCATGAGATCATGACCTGAGCCGAAGTAGGTCACTTAACCAACTGAGCCACCCAGGTGCCTTGAGATGAATAAAATCTTGACTAATGTTTCTGCATAAAATCCCATATTATCTTAATGAAATGATAGCAACATTTCCAGCTAAATTTCCTCCATTTCTTATAATAATATTTTGTAGCCTTTTTGCATTAAATATTTTGTTCTAATAATTTATATGCTAATTCATCAGCATGCTGATAGCCTGAAAGAATAATGTCACTAAGCAGAGGTAACAAATATCCCAAGAAGAACAGAGAACTTTTTTTTTCATTTTTTTTATTTTTAAATTTTATTTAAATCCAAGCTAGTTAACATATAATGTAGTATTGGTTTCAGGAGTAGAATTTAATGATTCGTCACGTGCATATAACACCCAGTGCTCATCCAAACAAGTGCCCTCCTTAATGCCCATCACCCATTTAGCCCATCCCCCACCCACCTCCCCTCCAGCAACCCTCAGTTTGTTCTCTGTATTTAAGAGTCTCTTATGGTTTGCCTCCTTCACTTTTTATCTTATTTTTCCTTCCCTTCCCCTATGTTCATCTGTTTCATTTCTTAAATTCCACATATGCGTGAATCATGATACTTCTCTTTCTCTGACTGACTTATTTCATGTAGCGTAATACACTCTAGAAGAACAAAGAACTTTAATGAGTAACTGATGATTAGAAAAACTGTTTTCAGTGACACACAATTCCACAGGTTATTGAAATTATCCCAATATAATGACATCCCACAGATCTAGAACAGAAAGAAAAGTATATCTTAAAATGTCTTGATTAACCTCGACACACTTTCTGGAGTAAAATAGAGAAACAAAACAGCAAACACACCATATTAGAATATAGTAAAGTTTGCATTTCAATGAAGAAAGCCAAGAAACTAAAGCCTGTTCTTGCTGGTCCTATCTGCTGCAGGAGTTCTTAATCTGGAATTCATAAACAGACTTCTAGGGTCCTGAAATTATGCATAAAAATGTGGGTCCCTTTTAGGGACCATGATCCATAGTTTTCAGCAGGTTCTTAAAGAGTTATTAAGGAGAGAGAGATGAGAGATAGAAAGAGAAAGGAAGGAAGGGAGGGAAGAAGGGGAGGGAGGGGAGAGAGGAAGGAAGAGAGAGGGAGGGAGAGAGAGAGAATCATCAGACCCATACAGATACCACGTTTCTGCAGTATCAAATGATTCTCTCGTTTCATCGACATTAGCATCACCTAAGTACCTCCCCTGAGACTGGGAGAAGTGTCATAAACACTGTCAGTCTAGGATGAGTTGAGGAAACTCTCAACTCTAACCTTTAAAATTTCAGGGACATCTCCCAAATGCAGGCAAATGCTGTCCACCCTGAGACTAACTGGACATGATCTGCTGTGAGTTTCCTGTCCTCTTACAACTTTGAACAGGTTAGGAAAGAGGCAAGTGAGTTCCCTAAGGTAATTTTCATTGAGATGCCAGTTCTAACACTGAAAGGGAAGACTGGGTTAACTATCTAGGACCACTTCCATAGACCTCTATCATGGAAAGAAGGGCTAACTTGATTCCTGAGCTGTCTTCAGGCCAGTTAAGTATCCCAATTTATAGCTAGATGTTTGGATAGATAAGTCTATTCTGAGCCAAAAACACTGGTCCTAAAATTTAGTTCTGAGCTCAGGGTCTGCAAGGATCTCCATAGTCTTAAGGCTTAAAAGAAAGGCAGAAGGACTTAGTATCCAGCTCCCCAAAACTACTCCTAGACATCCTGGTGAATGTAGCAATTACTCTTACTAAATCCTGCCTCAACCCACAATCTTTGAGGCTTTTCAACATTCTTCCTTCTGTGGAAACTTGGTAACTGGGGCCCTCAATCCAACAAGGATAATCCTTCATTTGGTATAGAAGACTGCCTGTCCATACCAAGCACTCAGCTCCATCTACTCATACGTCTAGCTTCCCACATTTGCCATGCTTATGAACTTTGACTCCCCTGCCCCCCCAACATCACCATATTTTCAGAACACTTGGCCGCAATGTCTCATCACTGTGATCCCATTCTGCCACATCATGAGGCTGGTTATTTCATCATTTGACTTTCTCATTCCAGTGGACAGGCCCAGTTTCCAGGGGTGTTCTGATCTCTCAGTCTGGCTGGTTCTATTTCCTCCAGGTTCCCTTCTGACCCTCTAGACTGTGAAGGGTTTAGTGACACAACATTTATGTGTTCCACACAGACTTTGAACTGATGCCATTACTTACTTAAGTGTCCCAGCCCGCTCTGAGTCTAGCAGGCACTATTCTTTGCAAGTAAGCACAATTGCTTTTTGTGTCCATTTGAAACAAGGCAGGAATCCACCTTGAGAAGACACGATAGGACTGCAGTTAGTGTACCAGACCCCCTGGTGGTCTGCCTTCTGTGAGCTGTTGAAGTCTGGGTTTCAGTGCCTGGATTAAGAGACACCACCAGCAGCACCCTGGGAGTTGGTTGGTCCAATCTTATTCATCTGTCCCTCTCACTCAAAGGGCATGAGACAACATGTCCTGGACTTTTACATTACTGAATGGCTGTCCTGGGGTGGACAACCAAGTTGTTTTAGCAAGTAGCTAATACTTCTGCTAAATGTTTCTTTACATACATTTACTCATTTAATCTTCACAGCAACAATGGATAGGTACTACTCATCTCTATTTTATAGATAAGGACCTTGAGGCATAGAGAACAGAATTTCCACCAAGATCACACAGCCAGCAAGTGCCATGATTCTCCAGCACTTCAAAAACCATATGGTTTCTGTTGCATGCTTTTCATTTACACTGCCTCCCTGCCCACTGCAGCCCCTCCCCTGAAGGAATTCCTCCCAGTTAGGTTTGGGAAGCTACCCTTTCTCTCATCTGACTGTCCTTAGGCTAACCCAACTCAGATGAATGAGGGCCAGCCAGATACTCCAGCAGTATATCAGCTGTTTCCCAGCACACAAGAGATCTTCTCCTCCCCTTTGAGGGATTTTCCTAGAGTACTTCCTCTATCCTTCAGTCTAGCAAGACTTCTTTTATTGAAAATTACCATTTCATTGCCCCATCATTGGGTAAATTCAAATCAGCACCTCCAGGAAGCTAAACAGGCTTGGGGGGCCAAGCAGAGTCCCACTTTGGAAAAGGGCCTCTATTAGAGACCATCTTTCTGTCTTTCATAAAAGGGGCACCTGTCTGGCTCAGTGGGTGGAGCATGTGACTCTTGGGTCTTGAGTTTAAGCCCCACATTGGCTGTGGAGCCTACTTTAAAAAAGGGAGTGGGATTGGTCTAATAATTTTTCTTTATACTTTTAAGTAAGATTGTGGTTTGTCTTATATAGTTCATAGGCATCCAAGTTAATTAACTATGTTTCTTAATGCCTCCCCCACTGCTGCCCCTTGTAAGCCACCACTCACCAAACACACACACACTATATGTGTAATCTAAGCTGTATGAAGAGGATCTGGGTCTTTTTCCTTCAATTAAGAATAAAAATGCTACTATTAATAAACTAAACTAAATAAATAAATTAATAAATATGCTATTAATATACCTAACATATAGTCTGATAATGGTGTTATGAGACATAATACTGTTATTATCACCTTTTCACAGATGGGGAGACAGGCACAGACATGTGACATGGTTAGTAAGTATTGGATCTATGGTTATGGATCCAGACAGTTTGATTGATTCTAGGTCCTGTGTTTGTGACCACTTATGTGACACTGCTTTATTATCTAATATATTTAGAAGAGATTCAGACTGGAAAACTCTCTCAAATGACATACGTAGCAAGACTTTACCTCTACCAAAAAAAAAAAAAAGAAAAGAAAAAGGTATTTCAGTCAGCTTTCTATCCTTTGGTAGGAGGATGTTTAGTCTTCCCCCTCTTGCTGTGAATAGGATGAACATCTTCCTGAGGTTCTGTCCCCCCTTGGCTGTTTGAGCAATTTCTCCACTGGAATTCAGAATCCTGGATTCACAACATTGTCCCAAAATGCCACCACCATTGAGCCCCCTGTTCCTCTCAATCTTTGACACTGTTGAACCTTGAAGTTGACTTCCACACTTTGAACTCACTGTACCCATCTACTCTTCCTTGCTTTTATAGAGCTCTCTAGACTTTAGCTGGATTGAGTAGATCCATTCCATTTCCTTGGGCTTCCTTCTTTGATCAATACTTGCATTCTCCACCCTTAACTAACTTCCTAGTCCTGACTTGCCCTATGGCTGCCCACACCCAGGTTTGGCAATACAAGTAACAGAGAAGACATGGCCCTTTATATTTCCTTCCTTTTTTATCATTCTATGAATTTATTGATAGAAAAATACTATAAGTTGTAAAGACAGATGAATGCATTTTTCTAATGACCTATACATAGGAGGTAGGGAAATAACTTAATAAAAAGTGTGAAATGTAGGTGATCATTATTTTAATTTTAATGTTGCTTTAACGTGGTATGAAAAAATATTAGGATGAGAAAGTTATTGGTAGCAGATGAGGGGGCAAACCACTTAAGGTGATTTATTAAGTAAATTATCTCAAGTATGTGACTCAGCATATTAATTATGTTTAGACCTCAACTTTTGAGACCATAAAAGTAAAAAATTAATAGAGACATTGTAAATGCTAACCAGTTATTTCATTAATATATGATATTAATATAGGGTATAATGGGGCAGATATTTCAAAGAGAAATTACTTTGTCCTTTCATGTTATAATTGATATGATAAATTAATATTTGAAAGTTGAATCGCTCCTGATTTTTATGCATAGACATTGATTCTTGCATCAGAATTATTACATTTTGTGAATTTTAGAAATTGGTCTAAAATTTAATGTTCTATAATATGATTACTTGAAGTAAAAAGCATAATGATCTCATCTTGCCCTCAACTTTCAAGATGAATAGAATGTTCTGCATTAATCAAAAAAATGTGAAATGGAAGATGATTTACATGACTTACAGTTATTCTAAAATGTAACTTTTAATTGATTTACTTTCCTTTATGCTTAACTCTGCATCTGTTTCTGACAAATGGGGAAAAGTCACATAAATACCAAGGGTTGGTGGGGGTGCAGGGAAGATGGTAACAGAAAAATAGCCACAACTTCTCACAAAAACTGATGTTTCCTAGAGATTTTGGAGACCCTGGAACCACAGGAAGCCTTGTCCAGAGTCCTTTAAGTTTTGCATATACTTTCTTGTGCAGGCTTTCAAATAACTCCATGCATGGCTACAAGCTTTTCATAGACAATTGATAGGGATAAGTAACATTGTAGAGGAGGTAAAGATTGTCTTCCACCATTCCCAGCCTCTGGTTTCTGTGCTAATACCGCTCTGCTATAAAAGACTTCTTCCTAAACACATTAAGATGAAAGTAAGCTATCTAACTTCAGGTAAGACAAAAGCTGGATCATTTAGCATCTGGCTCTCTTGCCAGATCAAGAGAAACAGAGAAACTCTAGTATAGATGATGAAGCTAATGTGGATGGCTAGTGTCAGTCCATTCAGGCTGCTATAACAGAATACCAGAGACTGGGTAACTTACAGAGACAATGGAAATTTATTTCCCCAACTTCTGGAGGCTGGAAGTCCAAGATCAGAGGGCCAACATGGTCAGGTTCTAGTGAGACTTTCTTCCAAGCTGCAGACTGCTGACTTCTCACTTGGTAGAAGGGATAAGGATCTCTCTGAAGCCTTTTATATGAGAGCACTAATTCCATTCAGGAGTGCTCCCCCATCATAACCTAATCACCTCCCAAAGGCCCCATCACCTGATACCGTGACCTAAGTAGGGTAGGATTTCAAAATACAAATTTGGGTGGGGGGAGAGTGTATGTGGAGGGCACCCATTCAGACCATAACAGCTGGGTGTGGGGAAACCAAGAGGAACAATGCTGTACCCCAGGGTTAGTCATAATGGAAATGTTTACAGACATAGGCTCAAAGGGAAAGGAAAAGAAATGGTATTCCAATATGAAAGGAGAAGATCATATAGACAAAGCTACTATAAAAGTCTGAGATGACCCCATAAGAAAGGAGGCAAGAGGTTAAATTCTCTTTGACTCTTTGTCCTCCTTCCCTTTGATCTCCTGCTTGGACACCCCACTGGCTAAATCCAACTGGGAAGAGGATAAGAAGCCCAAACAGGTCAGCTTCCTAATTAGGCAGCAGAATAGAGATGGCTAGAGAAGGGAGATGGAGGGATGAAGGGAGGGTCTCCAGAACTTGTGTCTGAGCAGGACTACAGTCCTAAGAAGCAGGTCAAGACTTGTCTCTCAGGGAGTGGGACTACAAAGCAGAAACTTCAGCAAGGAGGACACTTTAAGGGACTTAGTCAAGCGAAGAAAGCAAAAAACCTAGTTACTGGAGTTAACGGAATCATTTGCAAGGTGATTTGATGATTAGTTTCTAAGTTCTGGCTCTAGAGACCTTCTTTAGCCTGCTTATGAGTTAGCAATTAGGAGTGGTTGTCAGGGTCCACTAGAAACCCAGTTTCCTCATCTGTCAAGTATGAATTATAATTGTACATATCCTAGAGAACTGCTATGAGAATTAAATGAGATAGTAGAGGTAAAATGCTAGCACAGTACCTTATGTATAGTAAGCACTCAGTAAATGTTAGCTGTATTTTTATTGTTATTAAATGAAGGAAACAGGATTGGAGAAATGTCATATAGGGCAGGATGTCATATAGGGCAGTAGGGTGACCAAAATTAATTCCTTTCCTAGATAGTGATTACATAGATGCCATTGCATGGTATCACTGCTTACTAGTTAAATTAGTTTTATTAAAAGTATTTCTGCAAACCCTGGGCCTGTAAGATTATCTTTTTCTTTTCCCATCATGGAAAGTTAAAAATGTTTCAGGTATATAGTCCTTCAAACATATTTTACATTTCCTAGGCTCACATGTAGTCTTCAGTCTAGTCTAAGTAATGTCATTAGGGTTTGGCTGTGTTGCTGAATCATCCTAAAGTATATCGATCATCTTTTTAATCAGGATATTGCTGGAATAACTTGGAAATTGAAAATGGGTTAGATGTTCTTTGGAAATGGAAGGAGTAAAAAGAGTGAGTTGAAAAGCTCCCTATTGGACATTAGTACAACCTAGTAATTTCTATGCAGAAATCAAGAGCACTTTGATGAGAAAGTCATACAAGCCCCAGTTTTGCTCATAGAGTGTTGTGGGTATTGCAGGAGAAGCCATTCTGATCTTGATTTCTCTTCCTCCAGCATATATATAATTTTCTAAAAATACTATGGATCTTCCTCCCCTATGTCCCACTTTACTAGAGGCTGAGTTGAAACTGGGAGCCCATTTCACAGAGAACATTAAACTGACCTGTGAATATTTAGAATTATGTTGGCACCATTTTCTTGGCACTTTGGAACTCATTTAGAGGGAACTCTTCAGCCCGTATTCTGACCTGGGTAGTGCAAAGGACATTTTATGTCTGAACATTCCAAAACTGATATGTATAGAAAACAATCTGAAACTTTTTTTTTTTTTTTATAATTTTTTTTTCAACGTTTATTTATTTTTGGGACAGAGAGATACAGAGCATGAATGGGGGAGGGGCAGAGAGAGAGGGAGACACAGAATCGGAAACAGGCTCCAGGCTCTGAGCCATCAGCCCAGAGCCTGACGCGGGGCTCAAACTCACAGACCGCGAGATCGTGACCTGGCTGAAGTCGGACGCTTAACCGACTGCGCCACCCAGGAGCCCCTGAAACTTTTGAAAATTATGTAAGGGCAACTAGGCTTTACTATAGTGCTGTACTTGCCTTTCACATTTTTTATTCAGTTCATAATAGAGAATTTATATTGCGATTCAAAGGCCAATGAGAGTTACATTGAATTATATTTTGATATTCATCTATTTTTCTTAAATTTGGTGACTTTTGTTTATGACAATTTCAGAGGTGGGCTTTTGCCTTTTGAATTCCGATATTAACTATATCAACTTATTAAAAGTAAACCTAAATGCATTAAGAGTTTATATTTTTATTAACTTCATTTGCTTTCTTTAGTTATAAAGCTACCCTTTCTCTATGTCTCATTTTGTAGATAGTATGTTTTTCATAATTTGGATGTTGCTTAAAACACTGTTTTTCATACTATGAGCTATAACCTATTAGTGAGCTGTGAAATCAATTTAATACGCTATGATCAGCACTTTTAAAAATAAAACAATATAGTAAATAGACTAGAAATGGAGAGAGTGTATCACATATAGTAAAGGTGAGAATGTTTCATGAAATTTTCTTTTAATTTTGTGTGTTTGTTTCCCAGAACAAAATGTAAAGCCTCCAAAAAAGGTTGAAAGCCACTGCCTTATATTGTTCAACCAACCACATATCATAGGTGTACTCATGGCTGTGCTTATGTTTAATTTTACATTCTACATGTACTATCTAGGGAATTAATGAAATGATTTCTTCTAGCAAAAAATAAAAAATAAAGAAGGGCAGATAACTACTAGGTGAATCTTCTACTATCAGGAACTAAGAGTGTTTAATACCAAATTCACAATATTCCTTCTGAACTTGCTAATTGGCAGGTAATATAAACATTGAATCATCTGTTTGTAGATGGTGTAACAGAATATTGGCCTGAAGTCTCCTGAAAAGTAGTCATTCTAAAAGAGGTTTGATATGTCCCTTCTGGTTGGTCTTGAAAGAATTGTGTGTTTTTGAGGAAACTTAAGGATTTACTCTTTAACTAAATCATATTACCGATACACTCCAGCAAAAGTCTGCTAGAACTGATACATGAATTCAGCAAAGTCGCAGGATACAAAATCAATGTACAGAAATCAGTTGCATTTTTATACACCAATAATGAAGCAACAGAAAGACAAATAAAGAAACTGATCCCATTCACAATTGCACCAAGAAGCATAAAATACCTAGGAATAAACCTAACCAAAGATGTAAAAGATCTGTATGCTGAAAACTATAGAAAGCTTACGAAGGAAATTGAAGAAGATACAAAAAAATGGAAAAAACATTCCATGCTCATGGATTGGAACCTGAAGGGGGAGTCAGTGGTATCTGTTACATTCTTAAGAGGAACCTTACAGCTGAGGGAATTTGCTTGAGGTCAGACATTCCCAGAAGAAATGTTTTAAAATGTGTTTTTCCCCACTCAGGGACCTCAGGTTGTAACCTTTCCCTCTCTGCCTACCGAATCCTATCTTTCCTAGCATAATTGTGCAATATTGTGAATATACTAAAAACCAGTGAACATACAATGGAAATGATTAAAATAGTGAATGTTACCTCAATTAAGAAAATTACAAACTCATGGATTAATATCAGTATATGACAGCAACTATTGGTGTAAAAGACATTTTCAGATCTGGAATTTATAAAAATCTCATTGCAGGTCAGCATTAACAATGAACACCTGCAAATGATTTTGATGGTAAGGAAAACTTTGAACCCCAATTAAACAAGATCTTAGTTTTAAAAATTCTATTCTTATTAGAATTGTCATACAAAAAGTTGTATTCAATTATCATTAGTATATTTTCAATTTTGTGAATGAAAATTTTGTGAAAATTTATTTTTCTTTTGCTATATAAGAACTACAGGGCGCCTGGGTGGCGCAGTCGGTTAAGCGTCCGACTTCAGCCAGGTCATGATCTCACAGTCCGTGAGTTCGAGCCCTGCGTCAGGCTCTGGGCTGATGGCTCGGAGCCTGGAGCCTGTTTCCGATTCTGCGTTTCCCTCTCTCTCTGCCCCTCCCTTGTTCATGCTCTGTCTCTCTCTGTTCCAAAAATAAATAAAAACGTTGAAAAAAAAATTTTTTTTAAGAACTACATAATATCCTCGATTTTGCCTCTTGACCTGCAAAACCTAAACTATGTGACCCCTTTAACAGAAAATATTTGTCAAACTTGCTCCTGGTAAATGGTTTAATGATATTTGCTAGCAGTGGAATTTTTATCTATGGAATGCTCTTAATTGTATATCCTTGATTTAGGATTGCTTATGGCAAACATACCTAGAATCTATGGCTTTATAACTTCCTGGAAAAGGTCACGCGAGGTATAGAACTCTGAGGTTATAAAATGGTGATGTGTCACAACCTAAACACTCCTCACTGTGTGAGATGACCCTCAAACCTCATGTAGAGGCCTCACTTATTCTAGACCACGGAGTACCTATGTGATCTGAAAAGAGAGGACCTACAAAGCCAACAAAATGCCCTAGAGTGCACCCTACTTGACCTGTGCCTCTTGATTGCTTGTATAATTGAAATTGTTAATAAAGCTTGATGCTAGATAAGATCTCTGATATTTGTGGCTCAGATATGATAGCCCAGTCCCATGTGTGAGCTTAAGTATTCTTCATATATTTGAAAACACAAAGTAAGTTTTCAAAGAGTCACAATAAGCAATTTTGGCAAGACCATCCCACATATTATTTCACACTTGGAGTAGAGAATGATGAATTTCTCTTAAAGTAGGTAAAAGTACCATATTTATTATAAAAGGATTATTTAGTGTGATTTGGTAAGGAGTATATATTACCTTCTGCTCAACAGTGTACATATTTCTTGAAGTCCCTTTGAGCTCACTTCCTTCTGTAGTTAAAGTTTTGTTATTTATAATTAAATATCTTTTCATAGAAATAAACCAATATATGCAAGTAATAAGGATGCTAAGACCAAATGTACCATATCATCTGTGTATAGCAAAAATTAAATTTGAACATTTCAACCCTGTTCTACCTAAGAATTATCATCTGCTTTATCAGGTTTTAAAAAATGATTATCCCTCAAAATTTTTTTTGAAATGTATTTTTGCCTTTGAGATATATTTTTCTTCCATTCTTTATGGTACAATTCTTAAAGTTACACCAAGGAAAATCTTCCACCTCAAAACTCTAGGTTTTCAGGAAAAGAAAAAACCTTTAAGCAATTCTTATTGATTTCCTTTGGAATATTTTGATCTTGATGAAATCTGCTATTATTAATGCCTTTTACAACTTCGTCCTGTGAAATACTGTTTGCATAAATTTATAATGTTTCTACGTTGGTTTTTAGACTCCTCATAACTGACTGACAAGAAAAAACTTGGAAAAATGGATATTTTTCTTACACTATTTCATTTTATAAGTGACAACTCACTGCATATCAGTCACATCACGGAAACATGACAGCCTCGTGATGATGAAATTGAAAGACTTTTGAATCAAATGAAAATGTGTAATAAATTGGTCAGTGGGAGAAAGATAAGAAGCATTTAGTAAAAGTACTACTTGAGTGGCTAGTGCCATTATGAAACATATAGTTGCTAAATATATTATGTATCCCTTTTTGTTTTTGTTTTTAAGGAAAAACATTGATGTTGGGGCTACGTCCAGAATAGCATCATCTACATGGGCACTCCCTCTTCCTACAATTTCAGAAAATATTTGATAACTACTTGAGAAAATGCAGAAGATCTTGCAAACAGATGACATTACCAATACCCAAGCTCTTAGAAAAGGAAAGAGGAAAAGGACAGAGACAATGGACTCAGAGAATGCAAATAGCGATATGGATAAAGGACAGGTTGGTGTTCTGTTACCTCAATGTCATTTTTGTATCCAGCTCCAGCACAATTCCATAATTCTTTTCATAATGTATGAGTTAGTACTTTCCCGTCTTCTATTAACTTATGCTTCCCTTTAATTCTTTATTCAACTAAGGGAATAAAATGCCCTGTTCTCTTTGTGATGTTGAACAAGTTGAGTGAAAAACTTACTCAAAAGTCATTTTACCTCCTTCCATATAAGTATGACCAATTATGCCATTGTTCAAACTTTCCCTCATATTCTGGGAAATGAAAGAGCAGCAAACTGTCAGAAACTATTTTTCCTCTCAAAAAGTACTGAAGAAATTGAGATATCTCTTTAGGATTCACTTTCTTTTCTTTTGTAACTCCAATTTGTGGCCCACGTTCATCACTGGTTTGGTCTAGGATCCTTTCTTATTTTTATTCGTTTATTCCTTTTTGATTGGAATTCCCCACTCCCATACTCCTCTTATGCTTTGGACAATCCATCAGTGTGTTTATTCTGGATCTTTTTATTTGTGTATCTTTGCAATATATATATTTGTGTATGCCTTTATAATACATGTAGTGTTTATGTGCATGTATTCTTATACAATTTTTTAAATACATACTATACATTCTCATAGTTTAAAATATTTTTTGGTCTTCTGGGGATGGTGTCTAGGGGCATTCAGGATGGTCTGGCATTTGACTCCTGTCATAGGCGTACAACACAGACTCTAGCAAAACTAGGCTGTTCCAAAACCCTGGTAATGGAATTGTTTACCTTTATACTAAGAAAGTTAGTAAATCACCAGAATTTGCCTGTGGAGTGTGCACGGTCCATCTTTAAGGAGCTTGTGCTGTGAGACAAGACCTAAAGTTCTTATGAGGTTCTCTAAAACGAAAAGACATGTCAGCAGGGCCCATGGTGGCTCCACGTTGCCAAATGTGTGCTTGACAGGATCAAGCGCACTTTCTTTATTGAGGAGCTGAAAGTCGTTGTGAAAGTGTTGAGGGCACAGGAAGAGTCAGAAAGCGAAATAAATAATAAAGGTTTTCTGAGTTAAAAAAATCAAAAGGCATATATATATATATGTATATATATATATATATATATATGTAAACATACACACATTTATGTGTGTGTGTGTGTGTATTTTTTTAAGGTGAACTGCGAAGTCTCCCTCACATCCCTGTCTCCCATCCACCCTGTTCCCACTTCCCATCCACCCACTATAGGTAAACCACATTTATTGCTTTCTTGTTTATTCTTCCAGTGTTTCTTATTCAAGTAAAGCAAATATAAACATAGATATTTTTATCCCCTCTTTTGTACAAAAAAGTGACTTACCAGACATGCTGCTTAGTACTTTGCTTTTTTACTTTATTTTTTTAGTTTATTTATTTTAATGTTTTTTAATGTTTATTTATTTTTGAGACAGAGCATGAGTGGGGGAGGGGCAGAGAGAGAGGGAGACACAGAATCCCAAGCAGGCTCCAGACTCTGAGCTGTCAGCACAGAGCCCAATGTGGTGCTCAAACCCATGAACCATGTGAGATCATGACCTGAGCTGAAGTCAGATGCTTAACCGACTGAGCCACCCAGGCACCTCTATTTATTTTCAGAGAGAGAGAATGAGTGACTGAGCCCTTTATTTAATGTTTTTTGAAGATCTTTCCACTAGTACATAAACAAGTTTCTCTCTTTTTTTCAAATGTTTATTTATTTTTGAGACAGAGAAAGTTGGGGGGGGGAGGGGCAGAGAGAGAGGGAGACAGAGGATCCAAAGCACAGAGCCTAATGTGTGACTGGAACTTATGAACCACAAGATCATGACCTGAGCCAAACTCAGATGCCTAACCAACTGAGCGACCAGGTGCCCCAGAACTTTCTCTTTTTCACAACTCCATATTATTCCACTGTGTCTATGTACCAGTCTTTACTTACCAGTACTACATTGGTATAATATATACCTCAACCCGTGTCAGATTTTTCAGTCAGCACTGTTTTTAACATTTATCTATATTGCTATTATACATCTGATTCATCATATCTAACCACTGCATAGCACCAGATTTTACTTGCATTGTCCTTTTCTCCAATGATGAATACCTAAATTTCCTGCACCATCTTGCTACTACAAACAACGAAAAAAAAAAATACCCTCATACCTGTCCTTTTAAGAAACAATGTGAGGGTTTCTCTGGAATAAACACATAGGAAGGATGACTTATGGCTTATAAGTTATATGTTTGTTTCTAGTTCATTTGACCAGATATTATAAGATTACTTTCCAGAATGTCCACATCGGTCCACATGCCCAGAAGCAGCACACAAGGGACTCCTATATTTGTACTTCCCTACCATCACTTAACATTTATACTCATATTTTATATTTCTGGCAATGATGGGAGAAAATGACATCTTTCTTCAATTTATTGGTGCAGATTTCGGGGATTCAGTAGTTCGCTGAGGAGTAAAAAAGTCACAAGATCTTGCAGGCCAGTGTTGTGATTTCTTTAGCAATTTATTTTCTTCAGAAAGTTCATAGCTTTCCAGATTACTTATTTCTATTTGATTCCATGGTTAGTAACTACAGCCAGAGATCTTGGACCAGAGATTTGGTCATAAATAAGCTTGAAAACTCTCCTCTTTTATTATGGTGTCTGTGTTCAACCTCTTTTCTCTCCAATTTATGGCAGTTATCTAATGGCCATGCGAAACAATAAGCTCAAAGGTAACACGCTGAATTTGATACTTACCATTGGGACAGATCTCAACAGATATGAAGAGAAGCTCTTGAGAAAGCCTCGAGGTCAGTCTTACCTCCTGCTGTTTAGATATGGCAGTAATTGGCTTTTCAAACCTTGAAGATTTAACATTACTGATTATTGGTAAATTTAGATTGTAGGCTACATTCAGGTGAAAGGAGGTAGAAAGAGAAAACCTTCCTCTCTGCAAACTGGTTAACTGACAAGAAGTCCCTGGTACACACCAACATTTCTTTTTCCAGGCTCAGTAAACACCTGGTCTGCCTTCCAAAGTATTCCAGATGACAGGTTTACCAAATATGTCACAAGGTCTGACAAGAGTCAACAGCTTTCCAACACGTTATATCTCTGCTTTTTTTGGACGACAACCTGATCTCTAAATGATTCAAACATATGTCAGGTTTTGGATATCTTGCTTCTAGGTACCAAAATCTGTATTAGTTATGATGCATGTTTCAAAGGCTGTAACAAGGCCCAAATATAACAGTGGCTTTATACATGATGGAGGTTTACTTCCCTTTCACATAACAAGGGCAGTTCAGGCTTACTATGGCAGCTCCACAAAGTTGTGGCTTTCTCTTATCTTGCTGGTCTACCTCACTCAACACAGAGCCTCTATCTCTGGGTCCAAAGTGACTACTCCAGCTTCCACCATCATGCCTTCCTCTCTGACAACAGAAGAAGAATATAGGTGGCAGACATGCCCGTTCCTTTTAAGGTCATGATCCAGTAGTGGTACACATTGCTTCTACTTCTATCTTATCGATGGACACTTAGTCACATAGCCACACTGAGATGCACAGGAGCCTGGGAAATGTAATCTTCAGCTGACAGCTACCTGCCCAAGTAAAAACCTATCACTCTAAGAAAAATGGGAGAACACATACCTGGAGAGAAGTAGTAGTCTCTGTCACTGTCCACTTTTCTATTGGACTCTTATCTTTTCTGTTGGTTTTTTTAGTCTATTCTAGAGGGTTTCCTGTTCTATTCTTATCGATTTGCACAAATACCATTTCTACTGAAGAAATTTAGTCTCTTATGGTTTTTGTTTTTGCAAATATCTTCTCCCAATCTGATATTTGTCTATTAATTTTATATTTTCCATTGATGTTTACAAATAGATTTGCTTTTGCCTCATTTCATTTATTTCTTTTAGGAATTTGCTAAAAATGGTAAGAACTAGGCCACAGATTCTAATTTTTTCGAATTTCTCTCCATAGATTTATGGCATCCTTCAGTTTTCAAAAAAAAATCTTTCATTTTTATTTAGCTAAATCCATCATTTTTTTTCCTTTAGGATTTATGTAGCTAATGTGAGTACATTAGCTACTTGCCTACATATGATAATAGTAATTTTCATTAGCCTTATATATATTATATATGTCACATAGATGCATATATATAATAATGAAATACATGCACATACACATATACTTGTATGTTTGTAAAATAAGGAATGAGGTTGAATGTATACATTATAAATCATGCAAAAGG
This sequence comes from Felis catus, assembly GCF_018350175.1. NCBI lineage: Eukaryota > Metazoa > Chordata > Mammalia > Carnivora > Felidae > Felis > Felis catus. The sequence continues at coordinate 54,143,877 of NC_058372.1, forward strand.
TAATTGTATTTTCTATAACTGATCCTACTGGGCTTTCATTTCTCCATCCCTGCTTAACAAGAAAGAAAAAAGCTTCAACTTGCTTATTCACAGTGAATTACATTTAGAGTTTTCTAGTTTTTAAAAGTCCCTTTGAACTATTAGTATTTTAGTTTTAGTCACTTCCAGGTCCTTTGAGGGTTCTTTTGGCACAGCAGGTAAAGTTTGCCATCCTGGCCCCCACTGCCATACTCTTGTTTATTCTTTTTTTCATCTTGATAAGTGTACTTTTTAATCTCCTTCACCAATTTCACCGATCCCCCCACTCACCTCCTCTCTGGTAACCAACAGTTTGTTCTCTATAGTTAAGAGTCTGTTTCTTGGTTTCTATCTCTCACTTTTTTTTCCCTTTGCTCATTTGTTTTGTTTCTTAAATCTCACAAATGAGTGAAATCATATTGTATTTGTCATTCTCTCACTGACTTATATTATACTCTCTAACTCCATCCATGTCATTGTAAATGGCAAGATTTCATTCTTTTTTATGCCTGAATAGTATTCCGTTGTGTATATATACCACATCTTACTTATTTATTCATCTATCAGTGGACACTTAAGCATAATTTGCCTATTGTAAATAATCCTACAGTAAACAGGGATGCATGTATCCCTTTGATTAGTGTTTTTGTATGCTTTGGGTAAAAACCCGGTAGTATGATTACTGGATTATAGGGTAGCTCTGTTTTTAATTTTTTCAGGAAACTCCATACTGATTCCACAGTGGCTGTACCAGTTTGCATTCCCACCAATGGTACACAAGTGTTCCTTTTTCTCCACATCCTCATCAATACTTGTTGCTTCTAGTGTTTTTGATTTTAGCCATTCTGGCAGGTGTGAGGTAATATCTCATTGTAGTTTTGATTTGCATTTCCCTGATGATGAGTGATGTTGATCATCTTTTCATGTGTTTATTGGCCATCTGTATGTCTTCTTTGGAGAAATATCTGTTTATGTCTTCTGCCCATTTTTAATTGGATTATTTCTTTTGGGGGTGTTGAGTTGTATAAATTATTTTTTCTTTTATTATTATTTTTTTAGAGAGAAATCAAGTGGGGGAGAGGGCAGAGGGGGGAAGAGAGAGAGAGAGAGATCAAATTTTAGGCAGGTTACATGTTCAATGTGGAGCCCTACGCAAGGTTCAATCCCATGACCCTGGAATCATGACCTGAGCCAAAATCAAGAGTCAGGTGCTCAACCAACTGAGCCAGGCACTCCTATACTATAAGTTATTTATATATTTTGGATACTAACTCATTATTGAATATGTCATTTGCACATGCCTTCTACCATTTAGTAGGCTGTCTTTTCATTTTGTTGACTGTTTCTTTCGCTGTGCAGAAACTTTTTTATTTTGTAGCCCTGACAGTTTGTTTTTGCTTTTACTTCCCTTGTCACAGGAAAAAATGTTGCTATGGCCAATGTCCAAGAAATTACAGGCTGTACTGTCTTCCAGGATTTTTATGGCTTTAGGTCTCACATTTAAATCTTTAATCTAATTTTGAGTTTATTTTTGTATATGGTGAAAATGAGTGGCCTAGTCTCATTGTTTTGCATGTGGCTTCTTCAACACCATTTGTTGAAGAGATGGTCTTTTTTCCATCGTATATTCTTTCTTCCTTTGTCAAAGATTAATTGACCATATAACTGAGGGGTTATTTCTGGGTTTACTCTTCTATTCCATTGATACATGTGTCTAGTTTTAAATGTCAGTACCATACTGTTTTAATTACTAAAACATTGTAATAATAACTTGAAGTCTGGAATTCCGATAATTCCAGTTTTATTTTTATTTTTCATGATTACTTTTGGGGCATTTGGGTATCTCAGTTGGTTGAGCGTCTGCCTTCAGCTCAGGTCATGATCCCGCAGTTCATGAGTTAGAGCCCCAAATGGGGCACACTGTTGTCAGTGCAGAGCTCACTTAGGATCCTCTGTCCCCCTCTCTCTGCCCCTCCCCTGTTTGCACTCACTCAAAAGTACATAAACATTAAAAAAAAATTGCTTTGGCCATTCAAGGTCTTTTGTGGTTCCATACAGATTTTAGGATTGTTCTAGTTCTGTAAAAAATGCTTTTGGCATTTTGATAGGGATTGCATTAAATCTGTAGATACTTTGGGTAGTATGGACATTTTAACAATATTTTGTTTCTCCAACCCATGAGCATGGAATGTCTTTCCACTTGTCTGCATCATCTTGAATGTCTTTCATCAGTGTTCTATAGTTTTCAGAGTACAGGTCTTTTACTTCTTTGGTTAAATTTATACCTAGATATTTTATTGTTTTTGGCGCAATTATACATGGGATGGTTTTCTCTTTTTTTTAATGTTTATTTTTGAAAGAGAAAAAGACAAAGTATGAGTGGAGGAAGGTCAGAGAGAGAGGGAGACACAGAATCCAAAGCAGGCTCCAAACTGTCAGCACAAAGCCCCGTGTGGGGCTTGAACCACGAACCGTGAGATCATGACCTGAGCTGAAGTCGGAAGCTCAACCGACTGAGTCACCCAGGTGCCTCTCTTTTTTTTTTAAGTTGATTTATTTTGAGGGGTGCGTGGGTGGCTCAGTGGGTTAAGGTCCAACTTCGGCTCAAGTCATGATCTTGTGGTTTGTGAGTTTGAGCCCCGCTTCAGGCTCTGTGCTGACCGCTCAGAGCTTGGACCCTGCTTCAGATTCTGTGTCTCCCCCTCTCTCTGCCCATCCCATTTTCATGCCCTGTCTTTCTCTGTCTCTCAATAATAAATATTTATTTATTTATTTTGAAAGAGACAGAAAGAATGTAAGTGGGAGGAGGGGCAGAGAGAGAGGGGGAGAATCCCAAGAAAACTCCACTCTGTCAGCACACAGCCCGACACGGGGCTTGAACCCACAAAACCTTGAGATCATGACCTGTGCGGAAATTAAGAATCAGATGCTTAACTTACTGAGCCACCCAGCCACCTCTAGGATTGTTTTCTTAATTTCACTTTTTGCTGCTTCATTATTAGTGTACAGGAATGCAACAGATTTCTCTCCATTGATATTGTATCCTGCAACTTCATGAATTCATTTATCAGTTGTAGTAGTTTTTGGTAGTCTTGAAAGTGTTCTATAAATAGTATCATGTCATCTGCAAATAGTGAGAGCTTTACTTCTTCCTTACCAATGTGGTTGCCTTTTAATTTTTTATGTTGTCCAATTGCTGTGGCTAGGACTTCCAGTACTATGTTGAATAAAAGTGGTGAGAACAGATATCCTTGTCTTTTTCCTGACCTTAGGAGAAAAGCTCTCAGTTTTTCACCATTGAATATGATGTTGGATGTGTGTTTTTCATATAAGCCCTTTATTATGTTGGGGTTACCCTCTAGATCTATTTTGCAGAGGGTTTTTATCATGAATGGATGCTGTACTTTGTCAAATGCTTTTTCTGCATCTATTGAAATGATCCTATTATCCTTTCTCTTATTGATGTGATGTATCATGTTGATTGTTTCACAAGTATTGAACCACTCCTACATCCTGGGAATAAACCCACTTGATTGTGGTGAATGACTTTTTTAATGTATCACTGGATTCAGCTTGCTAATATTTTGTTGAAGATTCATGACAGATATTGGCCTGTAGTTCTCTTTTTCTGTGGTGTCTTTATGTGGTTTTGGAATCAGGATAATACTGGCCTTGTAGAATGAATTTCATGTTTCCTTTCCTCTTCATCTTCTGGAATAGTTTGAGGAAAATAGGTATAAACTCTTCTTTAAGTGTTTGGTAGAATTTGCCTGTGAAGCCATCTGTTCCTGGACTCTTGTTTTTTGGGAGTTTTTAATTACTGATTCAATTTCATTCCTGGTAATTTGCCTGAACACACCAATTCTTTCTTTAGCTTTGGTAGGTTATATATGTCTAGTAATTTATCCATTTCTTCTAGGTTGTCCAATTTGTTGGCATATAGGTTTTCATAATCTATTACACTTGTTTCTATTTCTGTGGTAATGGTTGATATTTATCCTCTTTAATTAGTTATTTTTTAAATGTTTATTCATTTTTGAGACAGAAAGACAGAGCACAAACAGGGGAGGGGCAGAGGGTGAGGAAGATCACAGAATCTGTGGCAGGCTCCAGGCTCTGAGCTGTTAGCACAGAGCCTGAGGTGGGGCTCAAACTCACGAATCGCAGGATCATGAACTGAGCCAAAGATGAACACTTAACCAAACGAACCACCCAGGTGCCCCCTCATTAGTAATTTTGTTTATTTGGGTTCTCTTTTTTTTTTTTTTTTTTTTTTTTAGTGAGTCCAGATAGGGGTTTATCAATTTGGTTGATCTTTTCAAAGAACAAGCTCCTGGCTTCATTAATCTGTTCTACTGGAGTTTTTTTAGTTTCTATACCACTTATTTCTGCTCTAATTTTTTTTCATTGATGTCCTTTTTTTCTTTCTTTTTAAAATTTTTTTAATATGAAATTTATTGCCAAATTGGTTTCCATACAACACCCTAGTGCTCATCCCAACAGGTGCCCTCCTCAATGCCCATCACCCACCCCTCCCTCCCTCCCACCCCCCATCAACCCTTAGTTTATTCTCAGTTTTTAAGAGTCTTTTATGGTTTGGCTCTCTCCCTCTCTAACTTTTTTTTTCTTCCCCTCCCCCATGGTCTTCTGTTAAGTTTCTCAGGATCCATATAAGAGTGAAAACATATGGTATCTGTCTTTCTCTCTTTGACTTATTTCACTTAGCATAACACTCTCCAGTTCCATCCATGTTGCTATAAAGGCCATATTTCATTCTTTCTTATTGCCAAGTAGTATCCCATTGTGTATATAAACCACAATTTCCTTATCCATTCATCAGCTGATGGACATTTAGGCTTTTTCCATAATTTGGCTATTGTTGAAAGTGCTGCTATAAACATTGGGGTACAAGTGCCCCTATGCATCAGCATTCCTGTATCCCTTGGGTAAATTCCTAGCAGTGCTATTGCTGGGTCATAGGGTAGATCTATTTTTAATTTTTTGAGGAACCTCCACACTGTTTGCCAGGGCGGCTGCATCAGTTTGCACACCACCAACAGTGCAAGAGGGTTCCCGTTTCTCCACATCCTCTCCAGCATCTATAGTCCCCTGATTTGTTCATTTTAGCCACTCTGACTGGCGTGAGGTCATATCTCAGTGTGGTTTTGATTTGTATTTCCCTGATGAGGAGTGACGTTGTCTGCTCTAATCTTTATTACATCCCTCCTTTTCCTGGATTTGGGGTTTTGTCTGTTCTTCTTTTCTAGCTCCTTTAGATGTAAGGTTAGGTTGTTTATTTGAGATTTTTCTTGCTTCTTGAGATAGACCTGTATTGCTATAAACTTCCTTCTTAACACCACTTTTGCTACATCCCAAAGATTTTGGACCACTGCATTTTCATTTTCACTTGTTTTCATGTAATTTTTTATTTCTTCTTTTATTTATTAGCCGGCCCATTCATTATTTAGTAGCATGTTATTTAACCTCTATGTATGTGTGCTCTTTCCAGATTTTTTCTTTTGGTTGATTTCCAGTTTCATAGCATTGTGGTCAGAAAAGATGCATGGTAAGACTTTGATTTTCTTTTTATTTTATTGAGACTTGTTTTGTGGCCTAATATGTGCTCTATTCTGGAGAATATTCTATGTGCACTTGGAAAGAATGTGAATACTGCCATTTTAGAATAGAATGTTCTGAATATGTCTGTTAAACCCATCTAGTCCAGGGTGTCATTCAAAGCCACTGTTTCCTTATTGATTTTCTGTTTGGATGATCTGTCCATCATTATATAAGTGGGGTGTTACATTAGTTACCATAGTAGTCCCCTACTATTATTCTATTACTATTGATTATTTCCTTTATGTTTTCTATTAAATGTTTTATGTATTTGGGTGTTCTTATCTTGAATGCATAATTATCTACAATTGTATCCTTTTGTTGAATTGTCCCCATTATTATTGTATAGTGTCCTCTTTGTCTCTTGTTCCAGTTTTTGTTTTAAAATCTATTTTGTCCTATATAAGTATTGCTACCCTGGCTTTCTTTTGACATCCATTTGCATGATAAATGTTTCTCCATCCCCTCACTTTCTTTGCTGCTGTTGTTGTTGTTGTATAGGAGAGGTGCAGAGGGGCAGAGAGAGGGAGAGAGGGAGAGAGAAGTGGGTCTCACCTGAAGCGGGGCTCATGTTCACCTGAAGTGGAGCTTGAGCTTACCTGATGTGGGACTCAAACTCACGAACCATAAGATCATGACCTGAGCCAGAGTCAGATGCTTAACTGACTGAGCCACCCAGGTGCCCTCCATCCCCTCACTTTCAATCTGCAGGTGTCTTTTTTTTTTTTTAAAGAAGAGACTTTTTAATTTTTTGTATTTTTAAATGTTTATTTTGAGAGAGAGAGAGAGGATGAGCAAAGTAGGGGCAGAGAGGGAAGGAAAGAGAGAATCCCAAACAGGCTCCAAGCCCAGCATGGAGGAGCCAACACTGGGCCTCAGTCCCATGACCACGAGATCATGACCTCAGCCAATATCAAGAGTCAGATGCTTAACCAACTGAGCTACCCAGGCAGCCCTGAAATGAGTCTTTTATAGGCAGAAAATAGATGGGTCTTGTTTTTTATCCATTCTGTCACCCTATGTCTTTTGATTGGAGTGTTTAGTCCCTTTACATTCAAAGTAATGATTAATTGATATGTATTTATTGTCACTTTTATTTTTTTTACTTCTTTGTAGTTGTTCCTATAGATTTTCTCTGATCCTTTCTTCTCTTGCTCTCTTTCATGGTTTGTTGGCTTTCTTTAGTGATATACTTGGATACCTTTCTCTTTATTCCTTGCATATCTCCTGGTTTTTTATTTGTGGTTACCACTAGGTTTTTATATAACATCTTCTGCATAGAGTAGTCTATATTAGGTTGATGATTGCTTAAGTTTGAAACCATTTCTTACTCCTCCCCAACGTTTTAGGTATATAGTGTCATATTCTACATCCTTTCATTTTATGAATACCTTTGACTGGTTTTTACAAAAATACTTACTTTTACTGCTCTTGTATATTTTACTTTTCATACTCTCCTTTATGGTCTTTCCTTTATATTCAAAGGAATATTTCTTGAAGGCTTGTTTAGTAGTCATGAACTCTTATTTTTTGTCTGAGAAACTTTTTATTTCTCCTTCGATTTTGTATGATACTCTCTGATAGAGTCTTCTTAGCTACAGCTTTTTCTTTTCAGGAGTTTGAATGTATCATTCCACTTCCTGCTGTCCTGCAAAGTTTCTGCTGAAAAATCCACTGATAGCCTTATGGAGTTTCCCTTGTATGTGACTGTCTTCCTTTCTCCAGCTGCTTTAAAATTTTTTTCTTTATCATTACTTTTTGCCATTTTAATTACTATGTGTCTTGGTATGGACCTTCTTGGGTTGAATTTGGGGGCTTAGGGGAATCTCTGTGCTTTCTGGATCTGGATATCAGTTTCCTTCCCCAGATTAGGGAAGTTTTCAGCTATTATTTCTTCAAGTAAATTTTCTGCCTTCTTTTCTCTCTCTTCTTCCTCTGAGATCTCTATAACATGAATGGTATTATGCTTAAGGGGGTCACTGAGTTCCCAAAGACTATTCTCAATTTGAGCAAAAGGAAGGAAAGAAAATGAGCTTTTCTTAGCAAAATTAGTTTTTGCTCAGCTTGGTTACTCTCCATTACTTTGTCTTCCAGGTCATTAATTCATTCCTCGCTTCATCTAGACTGCTATTTATTCCATCAAATGTATTTTAAATTTCAATTATTTTGGTCTTGATCTGATTGTTTTTTTATCTCTGTGTTAAAGGTCTCACTGATGTCCTGCCCTCTTTTCTCAAGTCCAGTGAGTATCTTTATGATCATTACTTTATTATTTTATCTATCTATCTATCTATCTATCTATCTATCTATCTATCTATCTATTTTTAGAGAGATTGAGAGAGCATGCATAGGGGAGAGGGACAGAAGGAGTAAGAGAGAGAATCCCAAGCAGGCTCCACGTTCAGCACAGACACAGGGCTTGATCCTACAATACTGGAATCATAACCTAAGCTGAAATCAAAAGTCAGATGCTCAACCGACTAAGCCACCCAGGCACCCCTTATCATTACTTTAAAATCTCTATCAGACATATTACTCATATCCATTTTGCTTAGGTCCCTTGCTAGTATTTGTTCCTTTTCTTTCATTTGGGACATATTCTTGCATCTCCTCATTTTTTTTTTAATTTTTTTTTTCAACGTTTATTTATTTTTGGGACAGAGAGAGACAGAGCATGAACGGGGGAGGGGCAGAGAGAGAGGGAGACACAGCATCGGAAACAGGCTCCAGGCTCCGAGCCATCAGCCCAGAGCCCGACGCGGGGCTCGAACTCACGGAGTGCGAGATCGTGACCTGGCTGAAGTCGGACGCTTAACCGACTGCGCCACCCAGGCGCCCCATGCATCTCCTCATTTTGTTTAACTCTCTGTGTCTGTTTCTCTGTGTTAGAAAACTCAGCTACTTCTCTTGCCATTTACAATAATAACGTTACAAAGAAGAGGTCCTCTATTGCTCTGTACTGCAGTGTTCCCTATTCCCCAGGGCCTAACACTTCAAGGAGTGTCTCCTATGTGTGTTGCATGTGCTCTGCTGTTGAATCTTGGCCTTTTCTTCCTTCAGTCCAGTTGTCTGCAAAAGTTTTCTTTGCCTACTGTGGGCATTGTTTGGTCCCTAGCAGGAGTGGGGCCCACTGCCACCTTCTAAAAGGTTCTGGAATTGTGTGGTCTCTCTGTCTACACACTGAACTATTTCTGTTTCACCAGTTTCCTCAGCACTTACCTGTTTCCTGACAAGGACAAAGGGACCATTTGGATTCTCTAGCTGCTTTGTAAGAACTCTGGAGAGTCTGGCTGCTCTCTCTGGTCCAACTGTCTAGATACTAATATTGGCCATTTCAGATTTATGACCCTGAGAAAGACCATGTTGACATGATGCTAATGCTGGACATCATGCCTCTTTGGGGAGTTTTTAATGCACTGAGAGGGAAGGAGCCAATCCTGTTGCTCTAAGATTGCCCCTCATTTATCTGGATGTTTCTAACATATACCCTTACTCCGTGATCCTTCTCCCTTCCCCTCAAATAGTGGGGTCAGGAAGAGCAAAGACACTTGAATCTGATTTCCTGCCATTCCAGCTACTTATTCCCTCGGCTCCTCCTGGCACCAGAATGTCTCTTCCTTTCCTGTACAACAGAAACTTTCTTTATGTCATACCTTTATCTCTTATATTCTAAAGTTTATTTTTAAAAACTTTATACTCCAGCCTTTTAGGTTTGGATCTTTATAAATTCATTACCAAGGCAAATTTGGTAATTTGAGGAAATCCTTTTCTGTCTCAACACAGCCTGTGTTTTGCAACTCAAATGTGTATGTTTCAGAGTATTGTCTTGCTATTGATCTTAAAAATTATTTTTAAAACTAAAAGGAAAGCATGAATGTTTTGTTCTAGGTGAATCTTCTCTCTCTTTTCTCTGATGCAATAAACCCCAAAATTTCTAACAGTCTCAACAGAGAGACTGTGAGTGAAGAGTTAGGGGAAAAATGGAGGGTGGGGATGAGTTACAAATATTTGAGTGGCAGTCTGGTTGATCCTTCTCTGTTATACTATTTTCCTACTTTATATTCTTCACTGAAGTTAGACAGAATCCTGATTTTTGCTATGTGAGAGATGTGTGCATGAAACTTTGATGTCTTACCTTTTTCTGAGCTCTCCTGGAGAGAGGAAGACAAAGCTGAGGCTAGTTCACTAGGTAAGACATCTGTAGCAGGAAATGCCCAGCAGATGAGGGTTTTGTAGGTCCCTTCAGCACACAGAACATGGGCTAAACCATTAAAGTCACTTTGAAGCTTTCTTTGTTGTGCCTGCCTTGTATTTTAGAGAGACCCATATTCAGGAAATGCCTTTCTGCCTGGTGAGAGCTCCAGTGAGGAAGAAGAGCCTTTAGCAGAATTGTCAAAGGAGGAATTGTGCACGAAAATAAAAAGCCTGAAACAAAAACTAACAAACACCCGGAAAGAAAACAGCCGACTTCGACAGTCTTTGGTCATGCTTCAAGGTAAACTTTGAGAAAACTGACATTTTTAGATGAAAGGGAAAATATATGATAAATGAAAATTATTGCAAATCACCTGTCAAGAATGAAAAAGAAAATCACTACCTTAGAGAAAAAAATCAAACATCACATTTTAAAAAAATCTGTGATTTTCTAAGCACTCTATTGAAGCCTTTAATTTATAGCTTAGACAATTTTAGATTATTCCTACAAAATACCAAATGTTGTATTCACTTAATAACATTCAGTGGATACTTACTGAGCATTTAATAGAGGCTACTTACTGTGGTAGGCCCCGGAAAGAAAAGATTACTAAGACAGAACAAATACACAAAGGTGTTTATGATGTATTGATCTCATTCCCCTCTGCCAGGGAAAGCACTAGAAAATGAGGCCTGTTATGATCTATTACAGAATTACTGGAATTAAAGATCCCATATATTAAATTGTAGTTTTGTAATTGGGAAAAGTGGTTTGAGAAAATAATCACAAATTATTGAGAAATAATCACATTCCATTGAAGACTGATAAATGAGAAAGATCCATCTTTGCAAATTAAAAACCACTTGGTATAATGCCTTCTGTATGGTCTTATATTGTATTGAAGTATTTATTTTTCAAAAATTATGTTTTCCATTTGCAGTTCAGCACTAGGCACTATTTTGTGCTGCTGAATATTTGGCAATCATATGCTATGCTGGGCAGCATCTTGTTGTAAAACAGTAAATACACAGAACATTTTGAAAATAAATCCCTCTGGCTTCTGCACAAAATGAGTGCAAATAACACAAGGAAGAAAGTGAAGAAGGACCACTCTCTAACAGTACTGCAGTCATCCAGACTAACAAGATGGCAGCCTAGCCCAGGGTGATAGCATGGATGCAAAGAGGATAGTTCCACATATTTTTGGAGGCAGAAATGATCAGAGACAGATAGAACATGGTGATGAGCTAGATTTACAAAGTAATGACTCACATGCTTTCCTAAGTATATTTATTAAATTGAAGACTTCATAATTTTATATAGAAACAGCTACATCTTAAATATGTTTATTGCATCACCAAGCCATTATCTCTTTATTTTTTTGACTTTAAATATTGAATTTTTGTAACCAATGTTTTTTTCTGGTGAGGTTGTTGCAAATTTCAAAGAATAGATAATTTTCATTTTTATTTAATCTGTTCCAGAACTTAGAGTATGATTAAAAGCTAGTTTATAAACATAGCATAAATTGCTGGTTCGAAGTATTGATTTTTGAGTTATAGACTTTAGTTTGAATCCCATCTCTGCTTTTTAGCTATACAACTTTGGTCATGTCACTTTCCTGGGCCCTCGGCCCCACCTTCAATCTTCTTATCTACAAAATGGGGATGAGGGTAATCTGTCATGTCCTTCCTGCTATGAAGATTAAAAGAGATCATTGGAAGAAATGCTTTCCCCAGAGCACATGATGGGTGGTCAGTAATGGCATTTATTATTATTATTGTCTCTGTTTTTATCAACACCAGAACTTGACACATAAAGCCCAAAAAGAAAATTATTAGACCAATCTTTGTTACACATTTAGATGAGAAAATTCTAAATGAAAGAGTAGCAAATGAGTCTCAATAGTATATGAAAGGAATCAATATGACCAGTTTTTTCTCTCTCCCATACTCCCAAATACCATTTCATTTTCTTCTCTCTCTGCCAATTTCTCATACCTCCTCCCATATCCTCGCTTTCAGGTGATGACTTTGCTTCCAACTTCACTGTGAAATTGGAGGATATGAAAGAGACTGTCATCTCCCTGCACACATGCTTTATTTATTTTATTTTTTTATATTTTAAGTAAGGATCTCTGCCCAACTTGGAGCTTGAATCCATGACCTCAAGACCAAGAGTTCCATGCTCTACCAACTGAGTCAGCTGGATGCCCTATCCTTGCACCCATGCTTAATGCTTCACTCTCTCCTGTCGCTCATGATGACCTATCCTCTTGTAGGGCCAAAGGCAGTATCTGTGCATCAGATACCATCTTCTTTTACCTAAGAACAGAGCTCTGGAGGTTCTCCCTGCTCTCTGCTACAAGATAAAATTTTCTTCCTCTAATGAATCATTCCCATTAAAATCAGACATACCATTATTTCTCCCATTTAAAAAACAAAACAAAACAAAACCCCTTTCAGGCATTTTGCTTTTCCACCTTCCACCCTATTTGTCTCCTTCCCTTTAGAGGAAGAACTCCCTAAATGACTTGACACTACACACTGTGTTCAGTTTTTCCCCTTTTATTGTCTCTGGCTCCACTTCAATTAGTTCCTTTTCCTTCTATTGTAACTTCTTTTCTCTTGATCAGCAATAACCTCCATATATAAGCTTGCTAGTAACAAAGTACCACAAATTGGGTAGCTTAAACAACATAAATGTGTTGTCTCCCACTTCTAGAAGCTAGGATTCCAAAATCAAGGTGTCAACAGGGCCACACTCCCACTAAAGGTGCCAGGTAAGTTCTCTCTCAGTTTCTGGTTGTTCCTTGGGTTGAGGCCACATAATGCCAGTCTTCATATGGTGTTCTCCCTGTATGCTTCTCTCTCATCATGTTTAAAAAGTCCCCCTTCTTATAAAGACACCAATCATACTGGATCAGAGCCCACCCTAATGATCTCATTTAACTTGATTACATCTGTAAAGACCCTACTTCCCAAGAAGGTCACAATCTGAGGTACTGGGGTTTAGGACTCCAAAGTTTTTTTTTTGAGGGGACACAGTTCAACCCATAACACTACATATTGCTAGCCTCGAAATCCACTTCTCAATGATCATCTAACTACCCTGTAAGAGCAGACTCCAAAGCGGTTATCTTTTGCTCAGTAATTCTTTAAAACTCTCTGAACTAATAATCAGGGATCTTTTTCAACTTATAAAGCCTACTAACTAAGAAAAACAGCAGAATATATATGCCACTTGAGACATTCAGAATAGCAAATGTATTTGTGCTATATATGTATGTGTTAAGCATTTGAAACTTATCTTGTGGACCACAACTGACTAACACCATAAGATATAAGAGGAAGGGGCACCTAGGTAGCTTAGTTGGTTAAGCACCTGACTCTTGATTTTGGCTCAGGTAGTGATCTCACGGTTTGTGGAATGAGTGCCACATCGGGTGCTGCACCAATACCACTGAGACTATTTGGTATCCTCTCTCTGCCTCTTTCTCTGCCTCTCCCTTTCTCAAAATAAATAAATAAACACTAAAAAAAGAAGATATAAAAGAGAAAAAGGTGACATATCTATTGTATAGAAGGTATCCATTTATTTTGTCATTATTTTTAGAAAATGAATGTGTACCATAAAAAGGAAAGCATTGACTAAAAACTCAAGTCTCATAACTAATGAGATTACAGTGAAGAATAAAAAATTAGTTAAGTTTTGCCCAGATTTCTTTAAGTATGATATAAAGCTTAAGTGAAATATGTGTGACTCTCCCTTCTTTCTTGAAATCCTGCTAAAAATAAACTTAAAATGCATAAAAGGAAATGACAAGAAAACCTGAAAGAAGACCACAGGAGATAAAAGATACCAATAAAATTTTACAACCTGAAAAACAGATGGATGAGTAGTGACTAACTCTGTAGAAATCTGAAAACTCAGTGTCTGTGATGGGGGTGAGGAGGGGATAGAGGTAGAGAAATTAAAAAGAAATAAGTCATATCACACCACAGAACTATAAATGGTTTAGGAATTGTCCGTGTGAAAGGGATTAGGATAGTGCTGGTAGTGTGAAAAGACCTACATGAAGAGGTCACTGAAAGGAGGAGTCACTGAAAGACCTACACAAAGACACTTTGGGACCACAAAGTTACATATTCTTCCCATGCTGTCTGCAACTACCACTCTTCACCACAGCAAAAGATGGAGGTTTTCTCTCAGGAGGGGTTGAACCAGAGCTATGAACTCAGGGACACTGGGCACACCTGAGGGAAGGTGATTATTTGAGGAAATCTTCTATCATGGAAAACAGACCAAAACAAACTAAGAGAAAAATAAAGTCAAAGGAAACAGATAATTCAGGGAGCAGAAGAAATATACATGATATAAGAACAGGGTAATTTAAGAAATGAATATCCACCCAGGGGCGCCTGGGTGCCTCAGTTCCTTAAGCATCTGACTTTGGCTCAGGTTATGATCTCATGGTTCATGGGTTTGAGCCCCTCATTGGGCTCTGTGCTGACAGCTCAGAGCCTGGAGCCTGCTTTGGATTCTGGGTCTCCCTCTCTCTCTGCCCCTAACCCACTTGCATTCTGTCTCTGTCTCTCTCAAAAATAAGTAAACATTTTTAAAAAATTAAAAAATAATTTTAAAAAAAAGGAGAAAAAGAAAAGAAATGAATATCCAAAGACTAAGCGGGGAGAAACCTAGAAATTCAATAAAATGTCTGGAAGTTAAAGTTAAGAAAATCTTGTAGATATTAGAGTAAGAAGACCAAGAAAAGAAAAATAGAGAAGATTGGGAAAAATAAAGAATTAGTCCTGGAAGTCGAATGCTCAAAGAGAAGAAGTTCTTTTTTATTTTAATTAAAAAATATATATTTTATTTCTTTTTGAGAGAGAGAGCAAGAGCAGGGAAGTGGTAGAGAGTGAGGGAGACACAGAATCCAAAGCAGACTCCAGGCTCTGCGCTGTCAGTACAGAGCCTGGCCTAGGGCTTGAACCCACAAACTGTGAGATCATGACCTGAGCCAAAGTTGGAGGCTTAACAGACTGAGCCATCCAGGCACCCCTTAATTTTTTTAATGTTTATTTATTTTTGAGAGGGAGAGAGAGAGAGACAGAGTGCAAGCAGGGGAGGGGCAGAGAGAGAGAGGGAGACAGAATCTGAAGTAGACTCTAGGCTCTGTGCTGTCAGCACAGATCCAGATGCGAGGCTTTAACTCATGAACTGTGAGATCATGACCTGAGCCAAAGTCAGTTGCTTAACCGACTGGGCCACCCAGGTGCCCCCAAAGACAAAAAATTCTAAAAGATGAAAGAAGAAGGAGAAGCTAACTGACTAACACAAACTTTTAGATTAAAAGATACCACCAAAAGCAAAAAGACTTGACTAAGTCATAACATTGTGAACTTTTAGAACACCAGAAGTAAAGGGAAGACCCAAAAGCTTTCAGAGAGAATAAGCATGTCCCAGGCTAAGGACTGGAAATCAGAATAGCATTGGCCTTTTCACCAACAACAAAAGAAGCTCCAAGATAATTATGCAATGCCTTCCAAATCTAGACTTCTATACCCAGTGATTTATCAGCCAAGTTTGAGGGTAGAATAATAATACTTTCACACTTATAAAATCTCACTAATGTGCTTCCTATGATTTCTTTTTCAAAGGTAACAGAGGATGCACTCCTCCCAAATGAGAGAGTAAATCTAGAAAAATAAAAACATGATATCCAGAAAATTGGTGGTCCAATTCAGGAGAAAGACAAAGAGGGGCCATAGAATGATAGTGAAGGGAAGCTCCAGGATGACAAGTATACAGTGGCCTAGAAGCAGCTAGCCCAGATTATGGAGGGGTATGGAGGGCTCCAGGGGAGAGAACTCCAAGAAAAATATGAAATTGATAAATGACATGATGTATCCAAATATAATGAAAGGAGATTTTACACCTCCGACAGGAAGTTTAGAGATGTATAAGTGAGAGAAATAGTGTAAAATAATAATAGTAATAATAATAATAATAATAATAATAATAATAATGTAATTATTAACTCTATGAAAAAATGTTTTAAAGAAAAGGAATTGTGAATAATATTTACATCACTATAATAATGTAAGCACAATATTTATTGAACTAACAATTGTGTTACCACTATTCTGGGGTGATGAGAAGAGTGTGTACATGTTTGCATGTGATTAGCAGGTGTGTGTGTTTCTGTGTGGCTGGGGGAGGGTTTGAAAGAGAGCAATATTGTCATACTACATAGCTGAAAATCAGTAAGTTTGGTTGCCTGGCTGACTCAGTCATAGATCATGTGACTCTTGATCTTGGGGTCATGAGTTCAAGCCCCACATTGCACGTACAGCTTACCAAAGAAAGAAAGAAAGAAAGAAAGAAAGAAAGAAAGAAAGAAAAAATTATATGGATCTGAAAAAAACAGTAAATAGTTGTATATGCATATTATTATTTAAGACTATGAAGGTAAGTACCAGAAGAAGCATGTAAATGGATTGCAATTGGTGGTCTCTAAGAGTGTTAGTCAAGAGAGGTGAGTCACAGGGCAGAGGACTACTGTTATTCATTATGAGCCTTATTTTACTTAAAAACTGACCAATAACGAGTACATGATAGGTGTTCAAATCTAGCAGCTATCATTTTTTTTTAATCAGTAATTTCCTTATAGGTCAGAAATTGCCAGTTATATTTCTAGAAGAAAAAAAAAATCTAGTCACATTAATTACAAACAACTATAAAATATCTACTAACAACCCTAATAAGAAATGTATGTGATCAACGAAGAAAAATTAAAAAATCACTGGAGGGGCTCCTGGGTGGATCAGTCGGTTGAATGTCCAGCTCTTGATTTCAGCTCAAGTCATGGTCCCAGGGTCATGGGATTGGGCCCTGCGTCAGGACTCTGCATTGGACATGGAGCCTGCTAAAGACTTTCTCTCTCTCCCTCTACCCCTATCCCCAGCTTGTGCTCTCTCTCTCTCTCTCTCTCTCTCTCTCTCTCTCTCTCTGTCTCTCTAAAATAAAAACAAAAACAAAAACAAAACAAAACAAAAAAACCCAAAACCTCACTGGAGAAATATACAAACCTAAAACCTAAATTAATGGAGAGGTTTGTCACATTCATTGATGAGAGGAGAAGATACCAATTCATCCCCAAATAACTAATACTTTGAGTGGAATTCCAACAAAAATACTAATGATTTTTTGTTTTGTTTTGTTTTTGGGAATTTGGCAATGATTATTATAAAGTTAGCCTGTGAAAATAAATTGGCAAAATCAATAAAGACCATTCTGAAAAAGAATATGTGTATAACCTATCAACATTAAATCATATAAATTTCCAATTATTAAAAATGACTTGCTAGTGCAAGATCAGCAGATCAGTGGAACAGAATTTATATCCCCCAAACAGAACCTTATATGTGATACAGAAACTATCCTAGAGGCCATATGGCGTAAAGGTAAAGAGTATAGATTTAGAGGGGCCAAACCACCTGGGTCCAAACCCCAGCTGTGCCACCTACTAGCTGTGTAACCATATGCAAGTTGTTTTACTGCTCTGTGCCTCAGTTTCCTCATCTCAAAACTGGAAATAATGAAAGTACTTAGCTGGGTGACATGTGAAGCATTCAGAACAGAACCTGGCTGTGTAAGTATTTGCTATTCCAGGGTTCACTATCACAAATCATCAGGGCCAGCGTCATGGATGCCTGACCTGTACAGTCCCTGACAACCCTACTCTTAGAAAGGTCCCAAATACTGGTTAAAAGCTCTGCTGTCACCATATTAAAATTTTTAAAAAGGTTTGAACAAGGAGTGCTGCATTTTCATTTTTGCAATGGGCTTGGCAATTTATGTAGCAAGTCCTGCAAGTTAATCAGAAAAAGGATAAATTATTCAACAAATGGCCCTGGGGAACTTGATATTCCAGTGCATGTTGGGGGGAAGGTTGGGCAGGTTCAAATTAGGTGGTTATTTCACACCATATGGCACACTAAAATCATAGCTATACAGTTTAAATAAAAATGCCATCTTCTGAATTTTGAGTGGGAAGTACTGGTTTAAACACATGATGAAATTTATCTTTAAAAATTAATAATACGTATTTTCTAATACTGTTTGTTCATTGAATAGGCCTAGAAACATGAACTCAAGAGCAAAGAGCCCTTCTAGCACCTAGATATGGTCTTATAATAACATTTCCTTCTAAAAGGAGCTAGGGGGGTTCCTTGGAGAAATGGCTGATTCCAGAACTTGCACAGGAAATGTACAAAATGAGCCTTGTTGGGGCCTAGAACAGGAAATATAGATGAAAATCTTGTCATACCAGCAAGCAAGGCAGTTAGCAAAGACTATGTAGACATGTCAACCAGAAGAGGTTCCCACTGGCCAAAGATGGGACAATTTGAGTTTCAATAATAATGATACCCGCAACAGGTTATCATGTATATTTAAATGCATGAGTTCATAATGGTATTCAAAAAAGAAAAAACTTAATGATCATCTGGAAACTGGCAAATATAGATAAAAAGTCAAGTATTTGCCCTGTCATTATTTATTATATGAAATGAACCGAAGCATAACCAAACAGTTGATGGGAGGAAGTTTCCCTTTGTACAAGAATTCTAGCCAATAATTGAAGAAGAATTAGAATATCACCATTTTCAACCCCTTATGATGTAATGAAATATAAATGGTGATCATCAGTGACAGCTAATACCCCAAGAAACATTAACCATGCATTCTATCACTATCTGATAGAATTTAAAACACTACTTAAATCTTATCAAGACTTTATATGTAATTACCAATTTAGAGCAAATACAGGGAACAGAATAATAAGTTAAACATGACTTGTAGATACAATCAGCAAAATCCCACTGCAGGAAACCCTGTAAAACTTACAACCCAATTTCTTCAATTAATAAATTCCAAAGAAAAAACTAGGACAGAGAGGAAAAAAAATCTATAGTTTATAAAAGGACAGTAACTAATCATAACATGTGGACTTTATTTGGATCCTGATTCAAATAAAGAAAAAAACAACAGTGATGAGAAAATCAGAGAAATTTGGACATTTATTAGTTTTTTTTAACGTTATTAAAGAACTGTTGATTGTCACAATGGTGTTGTGTTTCTATTTTATATTTATGTAATATTTTTACATTTTAAACATATATGTTTATATGTTTTCTTGCCTTTAGAGATACATATGGAAATATTTACAGATAAATGAGATGCTGCCTATGATTTGTTGGAAGTATTCTTGGGGATGGAGAGAAAGTGGATGGGGGTTTAAAGAGAACAAGACTGGCTATGAGATGAAACTGAAGGATGGATATATGGGAGTTTACAATTTTTGTTTATGTTCAGAACTATCCATTAGAAGTTTAAAAATTATATCCAGGTGGAAAAAGCTCATTTGTAAAAAAATATTCAAACCATACAAAATATATGACTATTTTACTGATCTGAAAGGTGAATAACTTTCTAAGCATAAAATAAATAATACACTGAAGAAGACTGCTACTTTACAATAAAAACTAAAAAATGTGTGTATGCTTTCAAAATATCATGAAATTAAAAGATAAACACTCTAAGAAAAATGCTTGCAACTTATGACAAATAAAAGGTTAAAATGCTCAACATATAAGGGAGTAAATAACAATAGCTAACACACTGTGCTTATAACACATTAGGCACAATTATAAGCACTTCACAAAAACTGAATTATCAAAAATAGAAAAAGAACTGTCTGGCTCAGGTGGTAGAACATGAAACATTTGAACTCAGGTTCATAAGTTTGAGCCCCACATTGGGCATAGAGATTACATTTTTAAAAAGTACTGGGCACCTGGGTGGCTCAGTCGGTTAAGCAGCTGACTTTGGCTCAGATCATGTCTTGTGGTTCATCAGTTCAATCCTCAAGTTGAGCTCTGTGCTGACAGCTCAGAGCCTAGAGCCTACTTCAGATTCTGTGTCTCCCTCTCTATCTGCCCCTCCTGTACTTATGCTCTGTCTCTGTCTCTCTCTCAAAAATTAAATAAACATTAGAAAAAAGTTTTTTAAGTACTAATATTCCATGGTCTAACAGATAATTCATAGAAGGTCAAATAATCAATAAATAAGTATATATTTAACTTCACAATAATAAAATAATTGCAATTTAAATTTTATGAACATTTCAACCTATCTAAATAGTGAAGATTATTGTTAGTGGTTAACACCTGTTGTTGATGCTGGAGTGAAATGCTGACTTCTTACATTGTTAGTGGTTGTGTAAGTTGGAAGAATCTTTCTCGAGAGCAAGTATCAGTTGAGGTTGGACAATATTTATACCTTTGACCCTATTATTATGCTTTCAGGAATTTGTAGCATTGTTGTGATCAGAGATACATATGAAGATGTATGTGCTAGGCAAGGCATAAAAATTTTGTTTGAAATAAAGAAAAATTGGAAGCAACCTAAATTTGAAAAAAGGGAGCATTTAAATACATTATAAAACATCAATACCTCAGAATATTAGGGAACCATTAAAATCATGTTTTCAAGTGGAAAATAACCCATCCACAGGTGAATGAAAACTTTAATTATGAAGTATCCACATATTAAAATATTAGCAATGAAAAGGAATGAATAACTGATACATACAACAACATGAATGAATCTCAAAACATTATGCAGAGCAAAAAAAAAAAAAAGTCAGACCAAAAAAACTAAGAATATACCATTTGAAACCATTTATGTGTAATTCTAGAACAGGTAAAACTTATCTCTGACCAAAAAGTCAAATCAGTGGTTGCCTCTAAGGCAAGTCTAGAGATTGACTCGGAAGGGACAAGAGACAACTTTCTGGATGGATGGAGATGTTCTATATCTTGTTGGGTGTCCATTAACTGGGTATATCACTTTGTCAAACTTATCCCCTTTTACCTACTTAATTTCTGCTCACACTTTGTGTAGGATCTTGCCTTTGAGTCTATGTAAATTATACCTCAAAAGATCATATTTTCCAAGAAGATTTAGTGAAATAGGCAAATATTAAACTTACAGTTTTAATTGGAAAAAAGAACCATGACACAATGCTATGTATATAGTACAGTCCTAGTTATGTAAAAGAAAATACATGAATATGGGTGAAGATACACAGAAATGACAAGAAGGATACATTCCAATGAACATGTCCAACTTTCATTATTAGGAAAAAATCAGTAAATATTCTTCAAACCTCACTTTATAGAAAATTCCCTTTTTCTCTTTACATTCTAGCTGCCTTCTTACAGTTCCTCAAGTATAGAACTTGCATTTCCTTTGCCTCTGATGACCTCCTCATTTCCTCCAGCTATTTAATCCCTGCTCAGCCTTTAGCTCTCAAGTCAATCTTGCTGTCCCCAGAGAAGCCCTCCATATGCCTCCCCTCCCCAGGCTGAGTTAAACATATTATGCCCCTCTCTTGTGACACTTAACAATTGTAATTTTTCATTTCTTTGTATGTACCTCAAGTTAACCCAACTTCAAAGTTAAGGGCACTGCCCTCTAGACTGCTACATTTGCCTAACACTTCGGATGCCAACTATAAGCTCAGACATTTTACAAAACCACCCTCAGCTCCATTAATTTTCTAGAGAAACTCACAACCCACTGAAAATTACAGGAAAAGAACACAAATTAGAACCAGCCAAAGTTGGAAGACACACATAGGGCAGAGTCAGGGTGGCTTCCAAATGTGAGCTTCTGTTGTCTTCAGGATGCATTGCCCTCCTAGCATTTATATGTTACAATATGCATGAAGTATTGTCCATCTAGGAAGCTCACTGGAACTCCAATGTTCAGAGTTTTTATTGAAGGTTCATTGTGTAGGCATGATTAATTGATTGATTGGTTGGTTGCGTATGTTGAACTCAGTCTCTAAATCATTCTAGCTTTCTGGCTGTGGTCTGCTTCTACACTAAGACTATTGGGTGTGATTGTCCACATGCTGAGATATATCTTAGCATAAACTATCAGGTGTGGGCTGAGAGGCTCACCCTGAAAAACAAAGACATGCCTCCTGTCACTCAGGAAATTCCAAGGGTTTACAGGCTACCTTTCAGGAACTAGGTGGTTAGGTGGAGGCCAGATCTCTCTTTAAGCAGGCCAAATTCTTACTCCACACCATGGTTGGGTAAATAGTGCTCCTCCCCCTCTTTCCTCCACCTCAGTTCCAAAAGGCCAGGATCACATTTGGTTTTGCTCCCAGTCTCAGTCTTAGCATTTAATATGGTGTTTAGCAAATGTTGACAATCTACATAACATAGTTGTTTATGGCATGGAATTGCCTAAGTCTGAATTTGAATCTTGGTCTTCTTTTCACTAACTGGGTTGACCCTGGATGGGATTTTTAACCTGTCTCACTGCCTAATTGTCCTCATCTGTAAACTAGGGGTAATGATAATATCTATCTCAGAGAGCAATGAGGATTAAATGAATGAACATCAGTAAAGTTCTCAGAATAGTGCCTGGAACAGAGTAAAATCTAGATAAATGTTTATTATTAAATGCTCAATAAATAATGCTTATTGAATTAGTGTCTGGCACATGAGAAATGCTTAGTAAATATCAACTGAAAGAATATAAAAGAAGATTTTCTTTAGTAGATTTTACTATTTTTCTATTAATATGGTACCAGGTGTATTGATTTGTACATATTATCAATATGCTGGTTTTCAGCCTTCAAATCAAATATTGGTCTAAAGATTATGGCTTAATAATGTGCTTAAGAAAAGTCCAAAAATGCTTTAGAGTCTTTTTATTTCTCCAACATCCAGTACCCTCAACCATAGAGTGGGAGCTAAATTAGATAGGGCTCAATGTGTCTTCCAACTCCAACAAAATGTTATTTGTCCTTAGGAAACAAACTAGATATAACAACAGAGAAGACCATTTTACATGGAGACATGATCACCTTTGAATGTGTAAGTTTCCATTTAAAAAGGAACAAAGAGAACATTCAGCTGATTACCAAAATTCATCTTTAATATGTGAAAACATAGTTTTGAATTATGGCAATAGATTTTTATTAATTTGATGAAATTTGACTCCTTGGAAAACCACACACAAGCATCATTGAAATGTTATTTTAATAAATTTAAATAGAAATGGTTTATTTTACTGGTCACTTAAATTGGCCTGATATATTGGGAAGGTGATTGATAATAGAATCAGTAATGTCTCCAAATGAGATTTAAAACTTCCAGATAATACTATTAACGATTAGAAAAAAAGAATCAACTCTTTAATTCATTTTCATTATTTTATAATTCATTTAGTTATTTTAGTTATGAAGTAATGCATATACATTTTTTTAAGTTTATTTATTTATTTATTTATGAGAGAGAGAGGCAGAGAGAGAAGGGAGAGACAGAGAATCCTAAGCTGGCTCCACACTGTCAACACTGAGCCCAACACGGGGCTTGAACCCACAAACCATAAGATCATGACCTGGGCCAAAATCAAGAATCAGACGCTTAACTGACTTACTCACCCAGGCACCCCCAATAACCAAATGTTTTTAAATTGATTTACTATTATTAAGCCATTGTTAAATTAAATAATAAAAAGTGAGTATGTCCCAATCACTTTTCTTGCCATGCTTAGTTTCCAAAAGTAGAAAATGTTAACAATTTGTCCCACCTATTTCTATACACGCAATATAATATATGTATACCACGATAAAAAATAAGAATACATGCCCCTGTTATTAAAAGTATTTGTAAACTGTTACTTTTTCTTGCCATTTTAGTGTTACCACAGGCAGTCACCCAGTTTGAAGAATTGGTTGGTATGGCAGAGGCCCTACTTAAGGGTGGAGGAACCATGTCTACATCTGCGTCCACCCTCTGGAGAGCAACAAACAACTCCTCACCAGATTCATTTGCCTCAACATGCAGTAATTCTAATTCTAATTCCAGTTCACCAATTTCCTTGAAGGCTGAAGAAGAGCATCATACTGATGAGAAACAGGTGAGTTGGAATACTTGCCCTTTCTTTTTCTGGGATATAGTAAATACAAAAATTAAAAGAAGACTACAAAATGATGGAGCTCCTGGCTGGCTCGGTCCGTGGTCCATGGACTCAGTTTGAGTACCATGTTGGGTATAGAGATTACTCAAAAATTAAATCTAAAAAAAAAAAAAAAGACTACAAAATAATCATTGTTTTATCAGATAACTTTAGGTAACTTTAGGTCATGACCATAACACTGCAATTACATAAAACAATTTTTTTACAATAAATCAAAACAACATTTGTTTCACAAATATCCAATTTAGAAAACTAAAGTCAAATTGTGGTCAATGATGAGGTTATTAAACTGGAAAACTCTTTTTTTTAAGTTTATGTATTTATTTTGAGAGAGAGAGAAATGCAAGTGGGGGAGGAGCAGAGAGAGAGAATCCCAAGCAGGCTCCAATGCTGTCAGCACAGAGCTGGATCCAGGGCTTGAACTCACAAACCATGAGATCATGATTTGAGCCAAAGGCAGATGCTTAACCGACTGAGCCAACCAGAAAACTCTTAAACCAGTGATAGGTAACTTTGCATTAAGGATTACAAAATTACATCATTGAGAGAAGGTAAATTTCAGCCTCTGCATGCTGAATAAACATAGTTCTTTTCCTACTTCCCTAATTTCTCTTCATCAAGTAACAGAAGCTGAAAAGACAGAGTTTCATTAGAATGAGGTATCAGCTTTGAAAATATGCCTTCCAGAGCAATAATTAAATACTACCAAACTAACATTGAGAATATTTGAATCTTGGTATATCAGTTTCTTTTTGCTATATAACAGAAGACCACAAACTTTGTGATTTGTAATAATACAAATGCATTATCTCAGAGTCCTATAGGTCAGAAGTGTGGTAAAATCAAGGAGTCAGCAGGTGCATTCCTTTCTGGAGGCTCTATGGAAGAATCTGTTTCCTGCTCATCTAGGTTATCATAGAATTCAGTTTCTTGTGGTTGTTGAACTGGGTTCCCGTTTTCTTGCTGACTATACACTGGAGTCCATTCCCACTTCTACAGGCAACCATATTCCTTGGTTTGTGGTCCATTCCACTATGACAGGCAAAGCCTCTCTCACTCTTCCACTCTGTCCTCCTTCTTCTGCATTTTTTTCTTAATATTTATTTATTTATATTTGAGAGGTGGGGGGAGCATCAGAGAGAGAGAGAAAGAGAGAATCCCAAGCAGGCTCCGCACTGTCAGCACATGACCTGAACCGAAATCAAGAGTTGGACGTTTAACCAACTGAGCCACCCAGGTGCCCCCTGCATCTTTTTTCTGAATCACTCTTCTGCCTCCCTCTTCTGCATCTAAATGCTCTGTGATAAAATTGGGTCCATCCGTATAATCCAGGATAATTTTCTCATCTCAAGGTAGTTAACTTTAATCATGCCTACAAAGTTGTTTTTCCCTTATAAGGTAACATATTCACAGACTCCAGGGATGGGGGTATCTTCAGTGGGCCATTATTCTGCCTACCACATTTAGTAGGAGGTGTTGGGGATGGGACTCATTCTTAAACCATCAAATCCAGATCACATACAAGAATTTGTATGTACTCTGGGACAAACACTACATAAATATTGGGAGTTATATCAAAGATAACATTGAACTTGAACCCCTGAAATGTAAAATACATATTAAAAGTAAATTCATCACCAGGGTGCCTGTGTGGCTCAATCAGTTGAGTGTCTGACTTCCGCTAGGGTCATGATCTCACAGTCCGTGAGTTCGAGCCCCTTGTCGGGCACTGTGCTGACAGCTCAGAGCCTGGAGCTTGCTTCAGATTCTGTGTCTCTCTCTCTCTCTCTGCCCCTCCCCTGCTCATGTTCTGTCTCTGAAAAATGAATAAACCTTAAAAAAATTTTTTTTTAAGTAAATTCATCACCTTAAAGAACGTTAATTGTGTTTTCTAGTGTGTCTTAACTCAATCAGTAATATATTTCTGCAGATACTTTCCTTTTCTTTGTTCAGGTTCAATTATTATTTTGTATTTTTTAGTTCAAGATTGAAAAATGGCAGATTGCCCGTTGTAACAAGAGCAAGCCTCAGAAGTTTATTAATGATTTAATGCAAGTACTTTACACGAACGAATACATGGCCACACACAGCCTGACTGGCGCAAAGTCCTCTACTTCGAGGGACAAAGCTGTAAAACCAGCTATGAATCAGAATGAAGTTCAAGAAATCATAGGTGATAATATAATTGTAGTACATTGTCACATTAATTTGAAATTCTTTTATCATTCCAAGTTAAGTCATTGTTTCATGGTCTTTTTGTTGTTTATTTTTCTATGAAAGGAAAATCTCAAGATAGCCTAAACCTCTTATTAAATATGGTGTATTTTGCAGAAAAATTTTATATTGAAGCAGTCATTAAAATAAAACTAAATTTTATTTCAGTGACATGTTTGAACTTTTTAAATTCATAGCTTTAGAAAAATGCTTTTCAAAATCCTTTCAAACAAAATTTCAAGTAGCAGTTTATATCTTATTTTCTGTTTCTTATCTTGGTTGTAGATCCCTTATCTTTTATGCTAGAAAAATAGAGGCTAATTTCCTATTTATGGTTTTTAAGTTAATGAATCTCCTCAAATATAATAATCTAGATTACCAAATAATTTTTTTTTGCAAATATCAAACAAATTTAGGAAATCACTGGATCTGAGCTCTCTGTATTTTAATATACCATTTCTTAGCTACAAAAGGATCAGTCAGAATCTAGTTGTTTCAACTGTTTGCTGGGAATGGATAAAAATAAATTCCTAACATTGTGGAGCAAGGGGATCTAGAGTTAAGAGCAAGTAGCAAGGTTAAAGTTGAGTGGTACCATAGGAAGACACAGACCTTCCATATCTCTTACTTTGCTTTGAAAACCCTGCCTATATACTCATCTATTTAAATATCTCATGGGTGTTTGGGCTGCCTTTGCAAAGTGGAGACAAAAGTATAATGTGAATTGTTTAATGTTTTATCTCAGTTCATACCTTATGATGCAAAGGCCTCAAAAAGTGTTTTTGTGTATTTGTTGTTGTTGTTGTTTACAGGAGTCACAAAACAGTTATTTCCCAACACAGATGATGTTTCAATTAGGAGAATGATAGGGCAAAAGCTAAACAACTGTACCAAGAAGCCAAATTTAAGCAAAAATCTGAACTCTCAGGATATTAAGTAGATCCTTTTGGTAAGTCTGCTCAATCTTCACAATCCTCTCATGGGGCCAAAAGATGTAATACGTTTATCCCTGGAGTAGCATTCCGTGAACACTCTTCTAGAGAATACTAGTGGCCTGTGAAACACTAATAGGTATTCGTGGGGGTGAAGGTGAAGATGGGGAAGGGGATTTCAATTTGGGAAATGCGAAGTTCAGATACAGATTTTCCTTTCCCAGAGCTTCTCAGCATATTTTATACTCTTTAAAATGCCCAAGTGCACCAGAAATCTCTAAAATGGAGATAGATATGAGTGGTTTTCAAATGTGTTTTACTGAGAAACTTTTCTTTCTTTTTTTTTCACAGAATGTATGTTAACTTATGAGTGGGGGTAGAAAGGAGCCAGAGGAGGGACACTTGATAATTTAAGAATTGTTTCTCTAGAACAGGGGAGACACAGACCCCAGGGAGATCTCTGAGGCACATCAATGGGACTGAACTTACAACTCCAAACAGTGGTTCATGCACCAGCTACTGGCTGGAAGTCCTGAAGGGTCCCCTCTGCCATCCTTCCTTCTGCTTCTCGCTGTCTTTAAATTTTTAAATCAGTTGTTATAGCTTGTATTTGTTTGATAAGGATTTTTACCAAGATGTTTCTACTATACTAAGAGAAAGAATTATTGCTAGTGAGTTTTGAAGGAAATACACTTCATGATCAGGCCCTGCCCTTAGGCAAAACTGTTCAAGTGGAATTTTGTGTTTGCTTTAGCAACCCAGTGTCCCAGCTGGTTCACTTGTGCTCAGCTTTCCTCTCCATTATTTTGATGGAAAATATGTGGGAAAAAAATGCAGTATTATGTTTTTAATATTTTTTGATAAACAGAGGTGTATGGGAAATACATGAGGGCAGGTTTTTCTTCTATTTTCTTGACTTCTATCTTTGACTTTGACTTTACTTGTTCTCTGCCTAACTCGAGCCACCTTTGACATCATTTTATTTTGCCTTTATTTTCTGTCCGTGTTTTAAATGGGATTTGGGCCATGTGTAATGCAGTAATTCTCCCCACCTATCCTCCACCCTGACTACTACCCCCACCGCCTTTGATGGCCCTTACTATTTTGCTATATAACTGAAGCCTCACTCTGATGAGGGTCAACAATAGTTTCTCTTCCTTAAAAAAACAAAACAAAACAAAACAAACAAAAAACCACTTATAACAACTGCAGGGGGTTCCTTCCCTTGGCTCATTCATACTGGTAGACTGACTTACAGATTTATAAAAGATAGGATATTTGTATCCTTTTTCTGATGAAAAATTTCAGTAGACTGTGAACCACAACTTCCCAGCTGGGAAATAATTGCTTAAATGAGCCCTTAGAACTGCTTGTTTTGACATGAGGCTACCCAGTTATCCAAGTAGCTAAGTTCCCTTGCTAAATGCCATGTATGGCACAAAAACAGACACATAGACCAATGGAATAGAATAGAAACCCCAGAACTAGACCCACAAACGTATGGCCAACTCATCTTTGACAAAGCAGGAAAGAACATCCAATGGAAAAAAGACAGCCTCTTTAACAAACGGTGCTGGGAGAACTGGACAGCAACATGCAGAAGGTTGAAACTAGACCACTTTCTCACACCATTCACAAAAATAAACTCCAAATGGATAAAGGACCTAAATGTGAGACAGGAAACCATCAAAACCTTAGAGGAGAAAGCAGGAAAAGACCTCTCTGACCTCAGCCGTAGCAATCTCTTACTCGACGCATCCCCAAAGGCAAGGGAATTAAAAGCAAAAGTGAATTACTGGGACCTTATGAAGATAAAAAGCTTCTGCACAGCAAAGGAAACAACCAACAAAACTAAAAGGCAACCAACGGAATGGGAAAAGATATTCGCAAATGACATATCGGACAAAGGGCTAGTATCCAAAATCTATAAAGAGCTCACCAAACTCCACACCCAAAAAACAAATAACCCAGTGAAGAAATGGGCAGAAAACATGAATAGACACTTCTCTAAAGAAGACATCCGGATGGTCAACAGGCACATGAAAAGATGTTCAGCGTCGCTCCTTATCAGGGAAATACAAATCAAAACCACACTCAGGTATCACCTCACGCCAGTCAGAGTGGCCAAAATGAACAAATCAGGAGACTATAGATGCTGGAGAGGATGTGGAGAAACGGGAACCCTCTTGCACTGTTGGTGGGAATGCAAATTGGTGCAGCCGCTCTGGAAAGCAGTGTGGAGGTTCCTCAGAAAATTAAAAATAGACCTACCCTATGACCCAGCAATAGCACTGCTAGGAATTTATCCAAGGGATACAGGAATACTGATGCATAGGGCCACTTGTACCCCAATGTTCATAGCAGCACTCTCAACAATAGCCAAATTATGGAAAGAGCCTAAATGTCCATCAACTGATGAATGGATAAAGAAATTGTGGTTTATATACACAATGGAATATTACGTGGCAATGAGAAAAAATGAAATATGGCCTTTTGTAGCAACGTGGATGGAACTGGAGAGTGTGATGCTAAGTGAAATAAGCCATACAGAGAAAGACAGATACCATATGGTTTCACTCTTATGTGGATCCTGAGAAACTTAACAGGAACCCATGGGGGAGGGGAAGGAAAAAAAAAAAAAGAGGTTAGAGTGGGAGAGAGCCAAAGCATAAGAGACTGTTAAAAACTGAGAACAAACTGAGGGTTGATGGGGGGTGGGAGGGAGGAGAGGGTGGGTGATGGGTATTGAGGAGGGCACCTTTTGGGATGAGCACTGGGTGTTGTATGGAAATCAATTTGACAATAAACTTCATATATTGAAAAAAATAAAAAATAATAAAATTAAAAATAAATAAATAAATAAATAAATAAATAAATAAATAAATAAATGCCATGTAACCAGAACTCCAAGGGTCTGCTATATAGGGCTACCTTTTGGAGCACACAATTATATTTCAGAGCTGTGCATAGTATTTCAATATCCCAACTTCTGCCTTTTTAATGCCTCAGCCTGCCAAGGGTAGGCACAAAACTCAACTCTGACTAACAGTCAGCAAAGTGTTAAAGAAATTAAAGCTAAAAGGGTTTTATATCAATTTTGCTTGTACTCGCAACCCAGTAGTACTGTTATTAATCACCTGACTATGGCAATGATTAAAATAGAAAAAAGGAACAAATCTTTTGCTAAGAACACAGCATGTTCTGGTGCCTTCTGGGCCTGAGCCTCACTTTGTTGACAACTTGCTTGGAATGGAAATGTGCATGTTTTGAATCAGAGGTGGAGATTAACCCTAGAATGGAAAAAATTTTTTTAATTGGCAGGTATCTTTCATTTGAAGTATAGCTAAATCCAAATTAATTGGCAGGTAATTAATTTAATTGGCAGGTATCTTTCATTAGAAGTATAGCTAAATCTAAATCATTTCAAAAGGACTGAGAAAACATGCTGGGAAAGACAGGGTCATATCAAACTTAATTTAGCCATGTCTCATGAATAAGTCTGATATAGCACCATCTAGTGGAATGCTGCTATGTTTTTCTCTTCTTGATCATTTAACAGGAAGGAGCCTGAAGATGACTGCACTTACTCAGGCAAACCATACTCCCTCCTCATCCCACCCCCAAAAGCATTCTTTGGAAAAATAACTTTCTTTGCATTACTATTAGCAAGGCAATATGCACTGCAAAATCATGTAGACTTCTACAAATTCCTGTGCATCCACAAAGCCCAGCAACCCCCACCCACGGGCCCTGTGGTAGACCATGCCCTCCACCCAGTACTGAGTGCAAGGTTGCCACTGGTGGCTTGGATTTGAAACAATTGTTTCCCAGATAAGATTTATTTCTGAGAGGATAGGCCCTAAATTCCACCGTTCTTCCCTTTTTATCTATTCTCTCTCACTCCTATGACTGCCCTCAAGTTGCCTGCAGCTTATGCTTTGCCAAGAGCTTTATGTTGCCAACCTTTCTGGCCTCCCTCCATTTTTTGTTTCTTTCTTATAGGAACTGAGGCAAATAAGAATTACAGAATATTAGCATATCGCCTCTATAACATCCCACTAAATGATCAAACAGCCTTCTCCTGAAATTTCCAAAGCTGCCTCAGCCTGTATAATCTCCACAATAACATTACATATGCATTTATTATTATAACTTAAAGATGATCCAATATAGCAGTGCTCAAATAGGATGGGACGGATTTTTGTCCCCGGCCTCCCAGCTAGGAGATACTTGAAAATGTCTGGAGATATACATCATTGTCACAACTGGATGATACTACTGGCATCTAGTGGACAGAGCCACAGATGCTGCTAACCATCCTACAAAGCATAGGACAGTCCCCCTCATGACAAAGTATTACCTAACCCAAAATGTGAATTGTGCCAAGATTAAGAAATCCTGGTCTAAAATGATTTCTTTACTTTGCAGATAAAGAAACTAAAGCCAAAATGAAGTTAAGTGAATTGCCAAGATGATCTGATTAGTAACTATTAGAAAGGCAACACGAACATATAGTTCTTTGTATTTTTTGAAGAACCTTTTCTTAATCATTTTTTAAATTTGAGTGTAGACACAAAATGTTACATTACAGGTGTTCAACATAGCAATTCAACAAGTTTATATATTATGCTATGCTCACCTTAAGGGTAGCTACCCTCTGTAACCATATGACACTATCACAATACCATTGACTATATTCCTTATGCTGTGCCTTTTATTTCCATATTTATTCATTCCATAACTGGAAGCCTGTATCTCCCAATCCGCTTCACCCATTTTGCCCATTCCCCCCAGTCTCCCCTCTGGCAACCATCAGTTTGTTCTCTGTATTTGCAGGTATAATTCTGCTTTTGTTTATTCTTTTTATCTTAAGATTCCACATATGAGAGAAATCATATGGTATTTGTGTTTCTCAGCCTGACTCATTTCTCTTAGCATAATATTCTCTAGGTCCATCCATGTTGTCACAAATGGCATGATTTCATCCTTTTTATGGCTGCATAATACTCCTGTGTGTGTGTGTGTGTGCGCACGTGCGCGCGCGCGCACACACACACACACACACACACACACACACTATATCTTCCTTATCCATTAGTCTATTGGGCTTTTAGGTTGCTTCCATCTCTTGGCTATTGCAAATAATGCTTCAGTAAACACAGAGGAGCATATATCTTTCCAAATTACTATTCTCATTTTCTTTAGGTAAGTACCCAGCAGTAAGATTATTGGATCATATATGGTATCTGTTATTTTTTGAGGAAACTCCATACTGTTCTTCACAGTGGCCATACCAATTTACATTCCCACCAATGGCGTGTGAGGCTTACTTTTCCTCCACATCCTTGCCAATGCTTGTTTTTCTGGTGTTTTTGATTTTAGTCATTCTGACATGTGTAAGATAATGAATGTCTCACCGTGGCTTTGATTTGCATTTCTCTGATGATTAAATGATGTTGAGAATCTTTTCATGTGCTTATTGACCATCTGTATATCTTCTTTGGAAAATTGTCCATTCAGGTCCTCTGCCCATTTTTTTAAGTGGATTGTTTGGGTTTTGTTTTGGTTTGGTTTGGTTTTTGATGTTGAGTTGTATCAGTTCTTTATATATTTTAGATATTAATCCTTTATCAGATATGTCATTTGCAAATATCTTCTCCCATTCAGTACGTTGCCTTTTTGTTTTTGTTGATGGTTTACTTCCCTGTGCAAAAGCTTTTTATTTTGATGTAGTACTATAGTCCTTTGTATTTCTTATTGCACTAGTCATAGTTCTCCAGAGAAACAGAACCAATAGGATGTATATAAAGAGACATTTGAAGGAATTGGCACACACAATTGTGAGGTGTGGTGAGTCTGAAATCTGCAAGACAGGCTAGCAGGCTAGAGACCCAGGAAGAGTTGATGTTGCAGTCTTGAGTTCAAAGGCAGTGTGAAGGCAGAATTCCTCCTTCCCCAAAAAACTTCAGCCTTTTCTCTTAAGGCTTACAACTTACTAGGTGAAACCCACCCATATCATGGAGGATACTCTGCTTTACTGAAAATCTACTGCTTTAAATGTTAATCCCATCTAAAAAATACCTTGATGGCAACATCTGGACTGGTGTTTGGCCAAACAACTGGGTATCATAGGCTAGCCAAGTTTACATATAAAATTATATGTTTTAGGGTCAGAAAGTCTGGTTTTGAAGACTGTTCCACTTCTTAATAAATGTGTGGCCTTTGGAAAGTCACTTGAACTCTCTAAATATCAATTTATACAGGGATAATACTACTACCTACCTAGGAATGGATTCAGGATTTGTGGGAGCTAAGGCTTAATAGTATTTGGAGAACTCACTTTAAGAAATACAAAATTATGAATACACAATCAGCTAAAATTCCACAGAGGCTCCACATCCAAAGTGGGGCTCAAACTTATGACCTCGAGATCAAGAGTTGCATGCTCTACTGACTGACCCAGCCAGACGCCCCAAAATGACATACTGTTTAAAAGTTAACAAATTTCTCAAATATCATATAATGTAGGGGAAATTATATAATATTTTTACTAACAGCTCTATAATACTTTCATCCTACTTTTTTTGAGTTGCATACATGTTGATTGCCTCTTCATTTGACAAGTTTATAATAGCCTTTTCTACAGAAATAAAAAAATAATTTAGACTATCCTCTAGTATAGTAGATTAAAAATGTATTTTTTTTCTTTTTGACATTTTTAAGAGTTTTCTTTCAAATTCTTAACTCTTTTGTAGCAATATAAATTTTAGGATTGTTGTCAAATTTGGGGAAACCTCTGTTAAATTTCTATGATACCTGAGCTATAAGATTTCAGGGCATTTCAAGCTTTCTATGGAGTGAGTCCTCTTAGACATTCTTTGAATTGACCATAGTCATATTTTTGCTAAAGGATACTACAAACTGGAATGGCCACCGTTAATATAACTACAAATCGGAGACATGACAAAGCACAAAAGGATATCCCAGTCAATCCGTGGTAAAATCCCAGAAATACCCACTGCCACCCCATGGTTACAATCAGAGAGAAAATATGGCTAAGGGGCAGTTGAAAGGGAAAGGCAGTGGTCTCAACTGATTATAGTCGAAATATCTAACTTTTGCAAATTTAACAAAAATAAATAAACATGTGAACATATTGGAAGGCACTCATGCAAGCAATCTTTATTAACTTTATAGTAATTCTGCCTCTAACCTAGCTCATTTGGTTTTTGTGACTTTTGAAAGAGGTAAACCAGATTTGGGGAATTGCCTGCTATTTAAACAGTCAATAAATGTTACTGAAGAATGACAAACAGAATTGGTGATAATTTTTTTAGGATGATTGATGGGTATGTGGGGATGGTTCATTTTACTTTGTGGATTTGAAATTTTACCCAATACAAAGATTTTTTTAAGTCATTTGAGATAAAAATATATGTAAAATATTTTAACTGTTGTCTATGCTGGAATTTCTCTGAATAGATGATAAAATAATTTCTAAGTCACCTCAGTAGTAATAGTTCCTATTAACAATTTGTATTTTTAGGCAAAAATTTATAGTAGGCACAATAACTCATACCACTGTTAAAAGCACTGTAAGAACTCTAACATAAATTTGTTTTTTTGAAATTTGCTTTCTCTAGGTATTGTAGGTATCTGAAATAAAACATCTTCAGTTTTGAATCTAACATTGGATTTTGTTGGAGAATCTGCAACCTCCCTGGCAGTGAGCACAGAGAGACATGGTGACAGGCTGGGAGATGTCTGGAATATCGCTGGCTCTCGATGGAGCAACAAGCTTGCTGAAGAAGCTGCATGTAGATTCCACCATAAATATCAGTGATGCATCAAACCAGAGAATTTCTAGTAGTCAAATAAGCATGCAATATGGTTTCTTGGAAATATGCATTTTCCTGTCCCCAAACGCTTCTCTGCACAGCTAACTTAACACAATAGAGCTCTTACCACAGCAACAAAAACTTCAACCCCTACGATTTGTCATTGTCCTAAATAATCAGTCACAGTACATTTCTTATAGCCAATGACTTCCCAGTTTAGTGTTTGGATCTTTAGCAAAAGCGCATGCTTGGAAAAGTAAATAGTAAATAATCAATGTACATGAATGTGAGGACAGCAAAGTTGGTCTAAAATCTGATGATCATATCTAACCAAGTAATGGTGTTTTCGCAATGAAGTTACAGGGTTATTCTTCCGTTACCTAAAAATGTATAAAACAGGAATCCGAAAAAAGTGAAAGCAACAAGACCTTTTTATTTTAATATGAAACTATTCCACTGCACTCCTAGGAAAGAAAGAAACCCAAGTTTTTGTGACTGTTGAAACAATGTATTGATTTCAGAAAAATTTTTCTGTTTGTTTACATGCTTCTAACTTTTTATTGCCCAAAGTATATTAAATACAGGTGTGTAATATAAAACATAAACATCATCTAAAATATCCTATATAAGATATTACATCATATGTATTTGGTTGGTTTTATTGCTACACTCCTTAGTTTTAACTGGTTTGATTCCATAGTATCAGTAGAAAAAAGAATTGAAAACAAAATCATATGGGATGGATAATCACACAAAAAGAAAAATACCATTTTTTAAATGAATGAAAGATAAAACATTCTTCATCAAGAGGCTTCTACTTTGATGTCAGGTTGTCACACATGACAACTTTGCAATGACAAGCCATGCTTCTTCAGTGTACAAGGTCATGTTTAAAGTCGGAAAAGAGGATGCATATAATAGTTGGAAAGTTCAGAGTTGTGGACCCAGGGAACATTCCATAATGCTGCTTGATAAAAATGTGGTCGTACAAAATAAATATGATAAAGGAAATAACTTATGTTAACGTTTGCTACTTTTACTTAAATACAAATAAATCCCATTGAAAACATAAAAAGTATTTGCTTATTTCTTATTAATGTATAAAATCCAGGGAAAAAATCTTTTTCTGGGCTGATTTTCTGTTGTCTTCCTACATGGAGATGATAGTTTCCTTAAGATTTTTACCTAGTAGATGGAACACTAAAAAAGAAAAAAAAAAAAAGAGGTTAGAGTGGGAGAGAGCCAAAGCATAAGAGACTGTTAAAAACTGAGAACAAACTGAGGGTTGATGGGGGGTGGGAGGGAGGAAAGGGTGGGTGATGGGTATTGAGGAGGGCACCTTTTGGGATGAGCACTGGGTGTTGTATGGAAACCAATTTGACAATAAATTTCATATATAAATAAATAAATAAATAAATAAATAAATAAATAAATAAATAAATAATAAATACAAAAAAAATAAAAAACATCTTAGCTCAAAAAAAAAAGAAAAAAGAAAAAAAGAAAAAGAAGAAAAGAAAAAAAAAAAGATTTTTACCTTGTAATGGAACGTGTGGTCAGTGTCTTCATCTGTTCTATGACATCATTTTCCTGTAAATGTCTTTGATGCATTTGTAATTTTTATAGCTCTTTTCACATTTTCTCTTACACAATCGTTGTGCTGATGTCCTGCCATAGCCTTTCTTCAACATTAATTTATAATGACATGGTTTTTTCCTGGTCCGGCTATTTGCAGGTGAGTTCATGGATGGTGGAGGGGCCAGGGTTCCCTGCCAGGCGTCAGACCGTTCAGAAGCCCTCTCTTTGCAGTCACAGAGACCACAGATTCCAGCCAGCATGGCTCCTCTGACAAGATTTTGTGTAGCCCTCCTCCCTTTGGTCCTCTGACCCAAGATGAGTCTGAAAGGATTTCTGTTCCCAGCCCTGCATTCCCAGGCCCTTCACCAGCAGCAGCAAACAGGACAGAGCCCTTGCACTTACCGATGAGCCCTTGACCTTCATGGAGTAAGATTCTGCTGGATCTTTCTGAGATGTGCTGTTAGGAGCCCTCTCAGAGAGATACTCTGTGCATTTTCTCTGCATCCCAACTTGTGACTTCTGCTGAAGCTCAGCTTACGTTACCCCTCAGTTATTAGATTTATAGGCTATAGTGTTTGCATTTCTGGATGAGTTTCTCCTTTCAGGAAGTATGCTTTGCTGCTACTTTCTGAGGCCTGCTACTCATAAGGGGCCTTGACATTGTCCTTGCATTTTCTGCACAATTTAACCTTTAATAGCAACTTTTAAGTCCTTGGTTTCTGCAGGTATCCTCCATTGCCTGTTTTGCTAAAAATAGCAAGACAGGGCACCTGGGTGGCTCAGTTGGTTAAGCAACTTGGTTTCAGCTAGGGTCACGATCTGGCAGCTTGGGAGTTCGAGCCCTGCATTGGGCTCCGCACTGACAGCGCAGAGCCTGCTTAGGATTCCCTCTCCCTCCTTCTCTGCCCATCCCCTGCGTGCACATGCTCATATGCTCTCTTTCTCTCTTTCTCTCAAAATAAATAAACAAGCTTAAAAAAAAATAGCAGGACAGGGTGTTGTGCAGGTGTTGGTTTTTTCCCTCCTTGTTGCTTTGATTTCTTACAGTAAGGAAAAGGTAAATAAGGCTTACTTGGATGTTCTTACCAGAGTTACATCCATTGTTGCCACTGTAGGATTGCTGGAAGAATTAAATTCATCAAGTTAAATCTGAATCAGATTAACAACAAATTTTTTAGTATATCCTTTGCAATATGTAAGATATACTTACACTAAATACTCATCCGTCTTAAATTCAAATTTAACTAGATGTCCTTTATTTTTATTTGCCAAATCTGGCAGCCTTAGCCTATCAAGAGCACAATGGGATCCTAATTCTCATTCTTTTATTCATGATATGCTTTCCCATCTTCCCTGAGGTTCTTTTGACCTTGTCTTTCCCTGATACGTTAAAATTTTATGAAAATATGTCTTGTTCTCCATCTCTTTTTATTCATTGTTCAGGAAACATGCTTGATCTTTTCAATCTGGATACCTCTAGCTTTTAATTCTGGGAAATATATATAGGACATATATAATTAATATAATATTAATAATTAATATAAACACAATTATAAAATATAAATTTATATATTTATAAATTAAAAGTATATATTTATACATAAAATATAAAGTATACTTAAGTATATATGATACAATATCTATATTATTTATATTATATTAAATACTGTTACACAAGCTCTCAGTGTCCCAGATGGTCCTGGCTATAATAATTCTATTAATGATGGTGGAGATAACACGTTTCTCCCTTCTTCCACCCAAATTCTTCCTTACATTGCTGTCCTTTGGGATTTATTAATTTTTTAAATATCCTTTTTTATTTTAATTTTTTTAATGTTTATTTATTTTTGAGAGAGAGAGAGACAGAACATTAGCAGGGGTGGTGCAGAGAGAGAGGGAGACACAGAATCCAAAGCAGGCATCAGGCTCTGAGCTGTCAGCACAGAGCCCCTGACTCAGGGCTCAAACCCACAAACTGTGAGATCATGACTTGAGCCGAAGTCGGATGCTTAACCGACTGAGCCATCCAGGCACCTGTAAGTATTCTTTTTAGGAAAGAATTAGGAGAAAAGTGAAATATAATAACTATTCTTTTTCACAAATTTCTTGATTATTCTCATAATAGTCATAAATTTCTTCCTCTAGATGATTTTTAAAATACTTCTGTCAACTTTCCACTCTCAAAAACAGAAAGGCTGAAATTTTTATTGGGATTATATTTATATACTTACATTTATTTTTTCCGTATAGTTCCTACACATATTTTTTAAAAATTTTTCTAAGACTTTACTTAATTTCACTTAAGTTAGTTAACATATAGTGTAGTATATGTTACTTAAGTCAGTTAACATATAGTGTAGTATTGGTTTCATGAGTAGAATTTAGTGATTCATCACTTACATATAACACCCAGTGCTCATCACAACAAATGCTCTGCTTAATGCCCATCACCCATTTAGCCCATCTCCCACTCCCCTCCCCTCCAGCAACCCTCAGTTTTTTCTCTGTATTTTAAGAGTCTCTACAGTCTGCCTCCCTCTCTGTTTCTATCTTACTTTTCTTTCCCTTCTTCTATGTTCATCTGTTTTGTTTCTTAAAATCCATGTATGATTAAAATCCTATGGTATTTGTCTTTCTCTGACAGACTTATTTCACTTAGCATAGCAAACCCTAGTTCTATCCACATTGTTGCAAATGGCAAGATTTCATTCTTTTTGACTGCTGAGTATATTTCATTGTACATATATGTACCACATCTTCTTTACCCATTCATCAGTTCAAGGACATTTGGGCTCGTTCCATAATTTAGCTACTGTTGATAGTGCTGCTATAAACAGAGGGGTGCATGTGCCCCTTCAAATCATTATTTTTATATCCTTTGGATAAATACAAATCCTTTGCTAGGTTGTAGAATAGCTCTATTTCTAACTTTTTGAGAAAACTACATACTGTTTTTCAGAGCGGCTGCCCCAGTTTGCATTCCCACCAAAAGTGTAAGAAGTTTCCCCTTTCTCCACATCCTCACCAACATCTGTTGTTTCCTAAGTTGTTAATTTTACCATACAGCTGTGGGTCCATTTCTGGGTTCTCTATTGATCTATGTTCCATTGATCTATGTGTCTGTTCTTGTGACAGTACCATACTGTCTTGATGATTACAGCTTTGTAATACAGCTTGAAGTCCGAAATTGTGACTTTGGTTTTCTTTTTCAACATTACTTTGGCTATTTGGTGTCTTTTCTGTTTCCATACAAATTTTAGCATTGTTTGTTTTAGCTCTGTGAAAAATGCTGGTGTTACTTTGATAGGGATTGCACTGAATGTGTAGATTGCTTTGTGTAGTGTAGACATTTTAACAATATTTGTTCTTCCAACCCATGAGCATGGAATGTTTTTCCATTTCTTTGTGTCTTCAATTTCTTTCATAAGTTTTCTATAGTTTTACTTCTTTGGTTAGGTTTATTCCTAGGTATCTTATGGTTCTGAGCACAATTGTAAATGATATTGATTCCTCGTTTTCTCTTTCTGCTACTTCATTATCGGTGGATAGAAATGCCACAGATTTCTGTACATTGATTTTATATCCTGTGACTTTGCTGAATTCATGTATTGGTTCCAGCAATTTTTTGGTGGAGTCTTTCAGATTTTCCACATATCATGTCATCTGCAAAGAGTGAAAGCTGGACTTCTTCCTTGCTGATTTGAATGCCTTTTATTTCTTACTGTTTTCTGATTGCTGAGGCTAGGACTTCCAGGACTATGTTGAACAACAATGGTGAGAGTGGCCAACACTGTCGTGTTCCTGATCTTAGGGGAAAGGCTTTCAGTTTCCCCCACTGAGGAGGATATTAGCTGTGGGTGATCTTACACATATTTCAAGGCCTAGATATTGTATTGTATACAATGTTAAGTAATATAAGTGATAATAGGCATTTTCATCTTATCTTTCAGTTAGTCTCTGACAACATGTTAGGGGATGGATGCTATCTATCTTCTTATAGTTCAGTTTGCATCTCTCTATTCATATATGTATAAGGGGACATCTGTATTACTTCTCTTGTAAACAGTCTTTCATAGTTAACTTACTTAAAATCTCAAGTCATTAAAAGCTAGAAGGGATCATGGAGTCTCTTGTCATTTTACAGATGTGGAAGTTAATCCAGAAGTTAAGGGCCCAAGTATTGTGTTTCAGAAACATAAGTTTACCAGATTCATTACCTCCAGATAAGTGTGGTCAGCCTATGCAGGAAAATCCAAAGTGAGGGAAAAGATAAATTAAGAGAATGAGAAATGAGTTTATAACCCCCTTGTAACATCTTAACTCATAAACCACTATAACTGACCCAAATCTCAAGTGAAACCTTAGGATATATTTCTTAGGATATAAAATCTGGCTTTGAACCCTGAACCAATCAGCAAATAACTTCTTTTTCCAATCTTCCTATTCTAACCAGCTCCCTACTTTACAAAACACCCACTACAAGCACTTGATCCAAGCATTAATATACATGTATATATGTATGTATGTATGTATGTATGTATTTTGCCCTAGAAGAAAAGACATTTACTCTGCTCTGTAGGCACCTAATAGTCATTTTATTTAAGTTTATTTATTTATTTTGGGAGAGAGAGAGAGTGCATTCGTGCGAGCAGGGGTTGGGGGGAGAGAGAGAGGGAGAGAGGGAATCCCAAGCAGGCTCCGCACTGTCAGCATGGAGCCCAACGCAGGGCTTGATGTTACAAACTGTGAGATCACAACTTGAGCCAAAATTAAGAGTTGGTTGCTTAACCAACTGACTGAGCCACCCAGGCACCCCGCAATACTCATTTTAAAAGTCCTCCCTGACCTTCCCAGATTAAGATGATTCTAAACTGTGCCTATGGGGCATTCTGTCTTACTGCAGAAAGCTAAATGTACTTGATTTATTAAGACACGGGCAGGTCACTGATGTTGTTCTGTTGTAGAGTTTTAACAATCTGAAGGTGCTGCCTAGATTCTGTTGAGATCCCTCTTTCCACACTCCTTGATATGGCAAGAGGGGGCAAATTTGAGAATCTTTGGGTCTGCACCCATTCAAATTCACTTGACCCATAATAATGAGGTAAGTTTCACACTGAATGAAGCTCTGAGCTTTATTAAGCTCTTTGGCACTAAATTTATTTTTGATTCCCAGGACTAAGAATAAAACTTTGGGTTCTGTTTTGTTATCCTTTGTCCTTTTGTTAAAAGTGGCCTGTATTTTTTACTCCTGTTTAATTTTTGCTTTTGTTTTGGTTTGTCTCTATGAAGTCTATAGACAAAAAGCAGGCATATATTTGGTAAGCCCACCATTCAAATTACTTGTGGAGAATAAAGAATAAAAAAAACATCATTATAATGGAATCCTTTGAACAAACTTGGTTTAGGTCATCTTTCAAAACTTTGTAAGAACACTCCTTAGTCTTATCTTTGTGCTTCTGAGAACTGCCTTGATTATTTTCAACGCCTGAACTGGGACCAGAGGTTTTCATGCATAGTGGTAATGACAGCAAGCCATTAGTTAGGATATGGAGACACAGAAACCATAAACAATACTTCATCCAGGTCAGTTCTCATGGAGTTCTCGGCCTCTCCATTACATCACTACAGTTCTTACTCACCATGCCATCTTTTCAAATGGCACAATTTCACTAAGAATAATCAAGAACGACAGTGGCATCTTGGGGGAATCTTTAATTATGACTGATTGTCCTTTTCGGAGGGACTTAGAACAATAAGGTGACAAAATACCAAACCAAGAAGGTCAGCCTTCTTTGATTGCCATCAGAAAGAATCAGAGCTTAGTCTTGACAATAGAATTGCTTCCCAAAAGAGTCTATGGCTAAAGCTAATGAAAAAATGTGAAAAATTTAGTATTGTTTCACTCTTGGGAATTCCCTATTCATCTTGTGTCCTTTCTCTACTCCATTATACAATCTCCCTTCCTTTTTTTAAATTCAAGTATAATTGACTATAGTGTCATATTAGTTTCAGATGTACAATATAATGATTAAACAATTCCTTTTTTTTAAGATTTTATTATTTTTTAAGTAATCTCTACATCCAGCGTGGGGCTCAAACTTATAACCCCCAGATCAAGAGACACATGCTCTACTGACTGAGCCAGCCAGGCATCTGTAAACAATTCTATTCACATACACAATCTCTCTTCTTTTTATGTTCCACCTACCATTTAAACACACAAAGGTCATCTCCTTTCCCACCTGAACTTGTAATTGTAAAGTTGAAATTTTCACTTAAAATTATGAAGAGTAGATTTTGAACCAAGACGAAGGCAGATGTGAAAGCCATATTTAAAGAATTTCTAAAACCTCAGGAAAAATTAGATACATTTAAGAAGGAATTCTGAGTGCTCCTATCTACTCAAAATCTCAATCTTCTTGATTTAAACTAATTAGTGCATTGATTAATATGCCCCTAAGGAAAAAAACACTTGATTACAAAAAATGAATTGGAGAATGCCAGAAAATGACCTAAGTGTTCTGAAAAACCACAGAACTGAAGACTACTTAAAAATGCTGTAGTAATCAGGAGCACACCTGGCTGTCTCAGTCAGAAGAACATGCAACTCTTGATCTCAGGATTGTGAGTTCAAGCCCTTCGTTGGGTATAGAGATTACTTAAATAAAAAGGGGCGCCTGGGTGGCTCAGTCGGTTGAGCGGCCAACTTCAGCTCAGGTCATGATCTCGTGGTCCGTGAGTTTGAGCCCCGCGTCGGGCTCTGTGCTGAGAGCTGATAGCCTGGAGCCTGTTTCAGATTCTGTCTCTCTCTCTCTCTGACCCTCCCCCCTTCATGCTCTGTCTCTGTCTCAAAAATCAATAAACATTAAAAAAAATTTTTTTAAATAAACACTTTTTCAAAAATCTTTTTAAAAAATGCAGGAGTAATTAATCTTCTTAAGGCTATATCTCAAATCTGCCCAATTTCTAGAATTGAGTAGAAATTGATTCAGTCCCATAAACAAAGGTAAGGAGAATCCAATGAGGATATAAAGTATCACCCAGTAAGAATTTTTAGGCAGTATTCTGGAACGGATATATAGATGTTTCCACACCATGTCCATCTTCTTTAGAAATGGATCAAAATGTGAATTTTTAAGTTAGCTGTGTAAACAAAAGATTGTGTGGTAAATCATCCCTTGATCCAAGCTACAACAAATGTCAGAATCTTTTGTAAATGTTCCAGTGACAATGAGTACACCTAACACCCAGATCTTGGTTAAATACCATTTCCCACCAAAGGAAAAGGGGCTTTTTATAGAAATGGCTGATTCCAGGGCAGGGGCAGAGAAGGTACCAAATGTACTTGGAACATGGTATGTTATGCCAGAAAGTAAGGGACTGCTCAAAGAATGATGGCCATGTGAGGCTGCAAAAGGGACTACAACTGGCCAAATTTGGGACAAACTGGCATCAAAATAAATTAGGACTGTAATGGATTATAACCCATTGAATAAAACAGAAATCCATGAATCCATAATGATAATAAATCAAAAAGTAAGGGAGACAGGAAGACCCTTTATTATATAGCAGAATGCCAATTAAAAATATGGGAAGGGTGGTAGAGTTGGAAAATTACTATTTACAACTATAATAGTAAAGATTGATCAGGCAAGATTGAAGTGTTAAGTTTCAT
This sequence comes from Felis catus, assembly GCF_018350175.1. Lineage (NCBI taxonomy): Eukaryota > Metazoa > Chordata > Mammalia > Carnivora > Felidae > Felis > Felis catus. Next base: position 54,188,010 of record NC_058372.1, read on the forward strand.
GAGAAAAGGGTATTTCCATATTCTCAGTGAATTATCCCACAGATTGATTATACACTGCAAGGAGAAAAATCTAACTATGCAGTAGAAAAAAATGGAGGAAAGTGGACAATACTTTCACCAGATGATTATCACCAATAATCTTCATCATCAATAAGGGGCAGATGGATATCATGTGTCTCTGAATGTGATTCCCTAAAAGCAACACAAGATCATGTATGTAGTATTCTGGTCAGAGACATAACCTGCATGTGATCATGAGGAAACACTGACAAACTTAAACTGAGGAATATTCTATAAAATAATGGCCCATATTCTTCAAAAATATCAATGTCATGAAAAAAGGAAAGGTTGAGAAACTGTTCAAAATTAAAGAAGAATAAACAGATATAAAAATTAAAATTAAAAAAGGAAATCCTGCCATTTACAACAGCATGGATATACCAGGAGGACATTATGCTAAGCTAAATAAGCCAGACACAGAAAGATACTGCACGATTTCATGTGTGAAATGTAAAAAAGCTGAACTCAAGGAATCAGAGAACAGAATGGTGATTACCAGGGACTGTGGGGATGAGGGAAACGGAGAGATGTTGGTCCAAGAGTACAAACTTTCAGTTATGAATAAGTTCTGGAGACCTAGTGTATAGCGTGGTGACTATAATAATAATGTATTATATACTTGAAATTTGCTGAGAGTAGATCTTTAGGCAAGGATTTCTTAGATATACCACCAAAAGCATGATCAAGAAAAGCAAAAAATTGGCAAATTAAACTCAATCAAAATTAAAACTTCTCTTTGAGAGACAATTTTAAGAAATGGAAAGTCAAGCCACAGACTCGAAGAAAATATTTGGAAATCACATATGTGTTAAAGGACTTGATTCCAGAATAAATAAACAACTCTTAAAATTCAATAACAAGAAAATAATTTACAGAGTGGGCAGAAGATCTTAACAGACAAGACCGATGAAGATACATGGATGGCAAATGAATGCATAAAAAGATTTTCAACATTATTAGTAATTAGGTTAATACAAATTAAAATCACAATGGGATATCACTACATACCTATTAGAATATCTAAAATGGAAAAGACTATCCATGCAACAATTACTGAATTGAAAGGCATAACCATATTTGGGCTCCAGCCACATAATCACTGCCTGTTTTCCAAGAATGTAACTAAATGACTCCCACCTGCAACCTTTCAAAGTACTTGTTCCACTGAAATCCCACCAGCACATTAAAGAAATTGTTTAAATGCAAATCTCTCCTAGACTTTTAAGAGATTTAAAAATGGTTAATTTACATACAGCTTTTGAGTCTATCATCTTGGCAGATGTTTCTTTTTCTCAATTTTCATCTGCAAGTCCCAAATTAGCTGGTACAAATGCACCTGCAGTTTTAGTCCACTTTGTGGAAATGCAAACAGATTCATCAAATACTAGCTAGGATGTAAGTAATCAAACACCATGTTCTCCTTTAGACCAGCAAAAACAAGCCTTCAAATGAGAAAGTAAATATCTGCTGGGCATAAATAACAGACATAGATAAAGTCAGCTGAAAAATTAACAGACAGTATTTCTCCCAAAGAAATACTGCACTTGTAGAATCAAGGTGACCTTGGTGACTACTACTATCTTATTTACACAATGAGAAAATTTGTTCCCAAACTCATAGAGTAACAACATTGTTGTTTGAAAGTCTATCAGTAAGAATGAAATAGCCCTTCCTTGGCTGGTCACTGACACACAGAGAACAAGCCACATATCAAACCAAGTGCAAGGCTACAGATAAGAGGGTTCTGAGCCAACAATTAGTATGTATGTTAATTTTGTAGTTTTTAAGTTAACAGGACTCTGGGTCCAAATTGTAGTCCAGACGTGACGTTGAACTCTTACACACAGCCCTAATTGGCTTTGAACCTATCAAAATACTGTTTCATTTAAATTTCATCTACCTCTACCTTCCTAAAAATTTCCTAATTACTCTATTGCTTTGTCTTGTGAGATGCCTTAGTTCCTCTGCTGTGTGATCTCACGCATTGTAGACCACTGTCAAAATCATAAAGGGGATTTTGTGGGACCACAGATAGGTTAGGTGATCTTGGTCTGATAGGGCTAGGAGGAAAAGCTTTAAAAGTATATTCTCAGTTAACACATGTTTTCATAAACTGTATCTGTTCACATTCGTTAATGTGTAAATACTGAAAACAAAAAAGTTGGCCACTATTTAGTAAGGAAGTATCTGAGCAAACAACGAAAGAGCATTTTAACACTACTGATCTAAATTATCTAGAACCATATTTGTATTGAAAGAGGAAGAGGAGAAGAAAAAAATTAAAAGTAGAAGAAAGGTGGGGAGAGGGAGACAGATTAAGAAAGAAAAGCCATCTATTAATACTACTTTGGTACCGTAAAAGCCTAGAGGAACGCAACCGCCGCATCTCAGAGTTCCTTTCCACTTTTCAAATATACGCGGGACGGTCTCGGGCGGCACTAGAACTACAACTCCCAGGTTCCTGCGCGGCGCGGAGAAGGCCGGCCGGGACTGTGCGAAAGACACTCCGAGGGATAGCGGGCCAGAGCCGGCCGCTCCTCCTTTTAAAGCGGTTTCGCACCTCTTTCCGCCCGCGGCGTCGGTGGCGTCGATGGCGGCGGCGGCGCCGTCCACGCAGGGGCGGGTCACGGCGGCGCGAAGCGGTGCTGGGCGGGAAGGGAAGTCGTGGCGGCGGTGGCGGCGGGGACAGCTGCGACGGCGGCGGTGGCGGCGGGGACCGCAGCAGCGGTGGTGCTGTCAGTTAGGCCGTCGGAGAAATGGGAGACCCGGGGTCGGAGGTGAGTGGTGGAGCGTCGGGCCGCGGCGTTCTCAGCCGCGCCGCGAAAGGGCTTTGTGTTTTGTTGAGCGTGCGGCCTGCTGTGCGCCCGCGGGGCGAAAGCCTCGGCGTCTCGGGCCGAGCCCAGCGTTCGGGCCTGGTGCGGGTCCGAACGACGACCCAGCGGTAACAATGGCCGCCCGGCCGCCCCCGGTCCCCTACGCCGGCCCCGGTGCTCCCTGTTGTCGCCGCTCTGCCCGCGAGAGCGACATTTTGAGACAGGATCGCCCTTCGGCGGTGAGCGCGCATCCCTCCTCCTCGAGCAGATAGGGGAATTCGCAGGGGCTGGGGAGTCGTTTTCGGCGTCCGCTCCCCATGGCTCCGCGTCTGCAGAGGCAGAACGCGACTCCATGGAGTTCTGTTCTTAGTCGGATTTGCATGCAGTTGTGCTGTTAGGTTTCCTCAAGAGCTCGTTGTTTTAAAAAGCTCTTTCTTTTTCGTTCCTTTTGGGAAAGTCTCTTCCACCAAGTACGTGGCTGTATAGATAAGCGTGTTTTGGCTTATTTTTATAGATAATAGAATCTGTCCCTCCAGCTGGGCCCGAGGCATCTGAGTCAACAACGGATGAAAATGAAGATGACATTCAGTTTGTTAGTGTAAGTAGCAACGACATTCGGGTTTTTCCTAGAGTTCCAAGACTGCGCGTGGTAAGCCATTATGTGATTGTACTGCACCTGTCCACTCCTCATTGAGCGACTGTGTATGAACGTCCGATAGGTACTAGACACCGGGGAGCGTGGCGTAGGATTAGGAAATTTACCCAAAGAGGCCTCTGAGCAGCTGCGGTAGCCGTCACAAAGACTGCCGAAAGTCCGTGGTGCTCACACTCCATCACGCTTCTCGTGCGTTTACTTAGCGCTGTTTTAATGCTTAGTCTAGGCGTGTTTCCAAGAGGGACAAGGTTGTCCTGTAACAGATGACGATGCAGGCGAGGGAGAGAGGACAGGTGATGATGAGGAAGGAGGTAGAGAACAAGAAGGCTTGCAAGAACTCAAAATCTGAGCGTTATGTAGCTGCATAACATGAAGGCGACTAGCTTGAAGACTTCCCTGACCTGTGAGATCATGGTGTTTGTTACAGCATAGTGCAGGAGTTGATGTTCATATGCAGATCCCTGCATCACCAGGAACACACATAGTTTTCAGAATTTCGTCCCTTCGGGTCAGTGGTCTTTAAGCACTACCAAGCGTAAATGTGCAGATTGCGGGGCCTCACCCTTCCATACCCACTGACTCAGAATTTGTAGGTGGGACCTAGGAGTCTTCCTTTTGGAAAGATGAAAGGACATAAGAATCTCTGAACCACAGTTTGTAAAGCCTTGGTTTAGGCAGAGTGGGGGTTATGACGTATTTGGAGATGATTTTCACCCAAAACTGTAAAGAATTGCAAAGACTCAGCTTAGAGTGGTGTCTTAGCTACCTAAAAACTTGTCCAAACCAGTAATTACTTGAGGTTTGCTGTGAAAGGTGTATAATTTTTTTTTTAATGAGTGCCTGTTTAATGTATGTTTGTTCTTGAATTGCTATAGATTTAGGGCAACCTGATAAACCACAATTTTTTTCATAAATTGTTTTTTAAATCAAATAAATTCTCATCTTTAAACGTTGTGGTGTTAACATGTTGTTTCTTGTAGGGTCATATAGAAATTCTTTACAAGATTATTTCTGTGGCATTCTTGCCCATTAATTATACACATGGTACTCCGCCTTTTTTTTTTTTGACACTTGGTACTTTATAAGTTTGGGGGTACAAAGAGAGGTTGTATGCTAACTCTGCCTTCCCTGTGTTGTGGAGTAAATGATGTAACTATGAAAATTGAAGATCCACAGTGTCTGTTTTTGTACTGAAAAGTATTTGGAAAGAGTGTTTCATGGGTCTTCCGGAAAAATAATTTTGGTTCCTCCTGACTGTGGTATAAATATCAAAGCGAATGGGACATTATGATCTTCATGATATTTTGTGCAGCCAGAACTAGGAGTGGCATAGATGTTATATGACACATGCCTTTGAGAAATGGAAGGACTCTACAAAGTTAAGGTTGGAAAAATGAATAGGTACAGGTTTGTGTAACACTCTGTGGATTAAAGTATTATATTCTAAATTCTTACTGAGTTGCTATCTGATTGAGTTGCTTACTGAGGTTTAAAACTCTTAATTTGAATTTAATTTTAAATGCAGAGAATCTTTTGTATCTTTTTTAAAAAAAATTTTTTTTAATGTTTATTTATTTTTGAGAGCGACAGAGACAGAATGCGAGCGGGTTGGTACAGAGCGAGAGGGAGACACAGAATCCGAAACAGGCTCTGAGCTGTCGCACAGAGCCCGACGTGGGGCTCGAACTCACGAGCTGCGAGATCATGATCTGAGCCGAATTCGGACGCTCAACTGACTGAGCTACCCAGGCACCCCTGTATCTTTGCATCCAGAGTTTTGTACCTCCAACTTGATAGAACCTCTTATTTAGCCTTGTTTCCAAAAATTGATTAAATATTTGACAGCTCCATAAGGAGAAATGAATTATATAGGCATACCATGTTTTATTGCACTTCACAAATGCTGTGTTTTTTACAAGTTGAAGGTTTGTGGCAACCCTGTGTCAAGCAAGTCAGTTAGCACAATTTCCCAATAACATCTGCTCACTCTTATGTCTTTGTCATGGTTCAGTAATTCTCACAGTATTTCAAGCTTTTTCATCATTATTTTGTTGTGATCTGTGATCAGTGATAAATCACTGAAAGATCAAATGATGTTTAGCATTTTTTTTTTAATTTTTTTTTCAACGTTTTATTTATTTTTGGGGGACAGAGAGAGACAGAGCATGAACGGGGGAGGGGCAGAGAGAGAGGGAGACACAGAATCGGAAGCAGGCTCCAGGCTCTGAGCCATCAGCCCAGAGCCTGACGTGGGGCTCGAACTCACGGACCGCGAGATCGTGACCTGGCTGAAGTCGGATGCTTAACCGACTGCGCCACCCAGGCGCCCCAGATGTTTAGCATTTTTTAGCAATAAAGTATTTTTTAATTAAGCTGTGTATGTATTTTTTAGACATAACACTATTGCACACTTAAAAGACTACAGTATAATATAGACATAACTTTTATGTGCACTGGGAAACCAAAAAATTCATTTGACCCACTTTATTGTGATATTCACAATATCATTCCTGGCAGTATTTTGGAAGTATGCTTATGTGGATCTAAGTAGAATTGCAGTATCAGAAAGGAGAGTAGGGATGCGTGGGTGGCTTGGTTGGTTGAATGTCCAGCTCATGATTTTGGCTCAGGTCATGATCACATGGTTCATGGTTTGAGCCCCATGTTGGGCTCTGCGCTGGTGGCATGGAGCTTGTTTAGGATTCTGTCTCTTCCTAGGCCCCTCTCCTCTGCTCACACACTGTCTCTCTCTCAAAATAAGTAAGTATAACATTAAAATCTAAGAAAAAAGAGGGTAAAAATATTTTTGTTGCTTTTAAATGGTTACACACACAAAACTGATAATTTAATTATACCTTATTTTTTAATTTAATTCTACTTTAAAATATATTCAGAGGGGCACCTGGGTGGCTCAGTAGGTTAGGTGTCCGACTCTAAATCTCAGCTCAGGTCATGATCTCATGGTTCATGAGATTGAGCCCCAAGTTAGGCTCTGTGCTGACAATATTGAGCCTGCTTGGGATTCTCTGCCTCATTCTGCCTGTCCCCTGCTTGTGTGCACGTTCTCTCTCTCAAAATAAATAAATAAGCTCTTAAAAAACTCTTTAAATAAAAATAATAAAATTAAATAAAATACATTCAGAAACAGAATTTACTTCCCTTTGTAACCCCATTCTGTGCTGGGTTCCACCAGGATGTGCTTATTTCTTCATGTTTTTTATATTACCATCTAGTAAAGATGAAATGCTGCTGGGTATGGTTCTCTGCTTGAGGATTCTTCAGATACAAAAAGAACATTTTTTTGTGTTCCTTTTATATCTTTTATCAAGAAATATGTTACTGGGGTGCCTGGGTGGCTCAGTCAGTTAAGTGTCTTTCTGCCCAGGTCATGATCTCACAGTTGATGAGTTCAAGGCCCACATTCAAGCTTTGGATCCTCTGTCCCCCTCTCTCTCAGCCCCTCCCCCGCTTGCAATCTGTCAAAAATAAACATAAAAAAAAAAGTATGTTACCACTTGATGTATTCTAGTATGGATTCCTTAGTCTTTTCATATAAATTTCTTTCCAGCCTTCATTCTGCATTAGAGCATCTCCTTTGTGTTCTGCCATATAAATATATATGTATGTGCAGCTAAATAAACACAATATCCTGAAAGAAAGGAATGATAGACATTTGGGGGTACAAAAAGAGCCCTTTGTTATAAATTTTACTATAATATATATACAGAAGACTGTACTTCCTCATTGTTGGTCTTCACTCTATTTCAGTAAATTACTATTTGTCTGGATTATCTTGTTACTAGTCTTCCCACACTTCATACTTTCCTCATCTTGAAACAGAGCTCTAATTGTTGTTCCTATCTCAACACTATTGATTGATTCATTTACCTATAGAATAAAATCTAGGTTTTTGAGCCAGGTATTTAAGGCCTCATGTGTGTTGCAGGTAGTATGTATGTAAAGAAAGAATTGAGAAAATCAGGGCTTCATGTTTGCTTGTGTAGGATGTGGAAGATAAAGCAGAGCTATCGAAGAACTATGCGATTTTGAGCTTAGATAACTAAAAGATTATTGATAGTCATACATTTAAAAAATACACTACCATGAGGTCTGTCTCTGTCTTTTTTTTTTTTTAATTTTTAACGTTTTTTATTTATTTTTGAGACAGAGAGAGACAGAGCATGAACGGGGGAGGGGCAGAGAGAGAGGGAGACACAGAATCGGAAGCAGGCTCCAGGCTCTGAGCCATCAGCCCAGAGCCCGACGCGGGGCTCGAACTCACAGACCGCGAGATCGTGACCTGAGCTGAAGTCGGACGCCCAACCGACTGAGCCACCCAGGCGCCCCTGTCTCTGTCTTTTTAGTACCATCCCTGTACTCTTCCCATTTTCAAAGGAATCCACATGGTTTTATTCCTCTATGTAGATTTAGTTTTTCTTTGGGTTTTGTCATTGTTACTTCATCTCCTCTGAGTCTTTCATGTGCTGCTTTTGTTTCTGATTATTCTGTTCCACCTACAAGACTTCCTCTCTGGAGGAATTCTTGCTAATTCCAACAACAACAACAAAAACCTATTGATTGTAAATGCAAGTTTGGTTTGAATGGTTTTCATGACTTGTGAATTTGCTCAATCCTTTTTTAGGAAGGACCATCAAAACCTGTTCTTGAATACACTGATCTGGTCTGTGGTTATGATGAAGAGCCTAGCATCTATCATAGTGATGTAAGTACATTATATCTGTGGTTTTTCAGTTCTGTCATCAAGTGCAAAATGTGTTAGAGGTGGCTTGAACTGGCTTGCAAGAACTGATGGTTCGATTTTCAGGAGTTTTATGAGCTGATTTGTTAAACATAGCCGTTATTAAAAACTAAAGTGTATAAACCTACAAGGAAATAAATTACTACATTTAAGGTAGTAAATACTCAAAACTCCTCATAACTTTATTTATTTACGTCTGTTGTATCTGTATGATAGAAATATTTTATAACAGCATACTCCTCCTGCAACATGATTGGAGTATTTACACCACGATAATCAGCAAACTCAAAATTGGGGCTTGATTAATTATTTATTGATTATCTGAACTTCAGAAAGTGATGGATAAAATGTTAATGTAGAGTAAGCCAAAAGATGTAAATTACTAAACTGTATGTAATACGAACAATTGAGGAAAACTTGCATTATTTGAAAACTCTCCTTTGATTCAACAAAGATGTTGATATCATTGGTGACTGAGTGGAGTTCTGATATAAATCTTCATTTTTTTCACTTTTTACCTTATTCGTTAAATGAAAATGTTAACCACTTTTAATATTGGAACTATACTCATTTTTAAATCATATAAGCAGCTTCTTTGTTGGATGATAAATATTTGTAGTCAGATTTCATGACATTACTGGTTATAAAATTTTGAAAACTGGGGTGCCTGGCTGGCTCAGTTGGAGGAGCATGTGACTTGATCTCAGGGTTGTGAGTTTGAGCCCCACACTGGGTATAGGGATTACTAAAAAATAAACAATAAATAAACTTAAGAAAACAACATGGTAGTGAATTTTTCAACAAATAGCAAGTCGTATTGAAGTTATAGGTACAAACTGAAAGGCAAGGTAAGTGATTTAAAATTTATTTCTAAAATCATTAACAAATTTTTTTAATGAGGTTATTTTTGGTTTTTTAGATATAGGGCTCTGTTACTTCAACCTAGAGTGCTTTCTCTTTTTTTCTTTTTTAAAGTTTTTTTTTTGTTTTTTTGTTTTTTGTTTTTTTAGTTTATTTATTTGAGAGTGACAGAGACAGCACAAGCAGGGAAGGGACAGAGAGAGAAAGGGAGAGAGAATCCCAGGCAGGCTCCACGCTGCCCATGGAGAGCCCAATGCAGGGCTTGAACTCATAAAACCACGAGATGATGACCTGAGCCGATACCAAGAGTATGACACCTAACCAACTGAGCCACTCAGGCACCCTGTAAGTTTTTATTATTATTTATATTTATTTTTGAGACACACACACACACACACACACACACACACACACACACAGAAAGTGGGGGAGGGGTGGAGAGACAGGATCCCAAGCAAGCTCCACACTCAGCGCAGAGCTCAACACAGGGCTCGAACTCACAGACCATGAGATCATGACCTGATCTGAAATCAAGAGCTGGCCACTTAACTGACTGAGCCACCCAGGCACCTTCAGGTTATTTTATTTAATTTTTTTTAAGTTTATTTATTTTGAAAGAGACCATGTGAGCAGGGGAGGGGCGGAGAGAGAGACAGAATCCCAAGCAGGCTTCACACTGTCAGCACAGAGCCCCACTCAGGGCTTGAACTCATGAGCTATGAGATCATGACTTGAGCCGAAATCAAGAGTCAATGCTTAACTGACTAAGCCAGCCGCCCCCATTAACAGAAACTTTTACATCAACTCTTAAAGTGTTATCGTGAACTTGACTTATATATGTAAAATTATTTTTCAGATTCTGTGCCCTAAAATGCCAAAACGACAGGGAGATTTTTTGCATTTTTTAAATGTGAAGAAGGTGAAAACAGACACAGAAAGAAATGATAACAGAAATCATTGTGGACTAAGAGGAATCAAATTTCAAATATGTTGAAAAACCAGTCATTGAAGAAAATCCATCATGTTCATCAAAGGAAGAAACAGATAATCTTGTGCTTCCAGATTGTTGGAATGAAAAACAAGCATTTATGTTTACAGAACAGCACAAATGGCTTGAAATAAAAGAAGGTAAATTAGGATGTAAGGATTGTTCAACAGTTTGGCATTTGGGATCAAAAGCAGAAAAGCATGTCCATGTGTCCAAGGAATGGATTGCATATTTAGTAACCCCTAATGGCAGTAATAAAACTACTAGACAAGCTTCTCTGCGGAAAAAAATTAGGGAACACGATGTTTCTAAAGCCCATGGCAAAATTCAGGATCTGTTGAAGGAATCAGTTAATGACTCAATTTCTAATTTAGTGCATAAAAAAAAAAATAAAAATATTGATGCTACCATAAAAGTTTTCAATACAGTTTATAGTTTAGTAAAACATAATAGACCTTTGTCTGATATTGAGGGGGCAATAGAATTACAAGAGAAAAATGGAGAGGTCAGCTGTTTAAATACACGATACAGTGCAACAAGAATAGCAGAACATATTGCAAAAGAAATTAAAATGAAGATATTTAAGAATATGATAGAAGAGAATGCCAAAATCTGCATCATAATTGATGAGGCATCTACAGTTTCAAAGAAAAGCACTCTAGTGATTTATCTCCAATGCACAGTTCAGTCGGCTCCCACACCAGTTATGTTGTTCGTTGCTTTAAAAGAATTGGTCTCCGCCACAGCAGAGTTTATTGTCAATACGTTATTGAATACTTTAAATGATTGCGGGTTTACTAATGAATATTTGAAAGCAAATTTAATTGCATTTTGTTCTGATGGTGCTAATACAATGCTGGGAAGAAAGTCTGGAGTAGCTACAAAGTTGTTAGAATATTTTCCTAAAATCATTATTTGGAACTGTTTAAATTATCAATTACAGTTGTCACTTGATGATTCAATATCTGAAATAAAACAAGTTAATCATTTTAAACTATTTCTTGATAAAATTTATTCCATTTATCACCAGTCTAATAAAAATCAAAACAAGCTTTTAGAAAATGTAGCTAAAGATCTTGAAATTGAAATTGTTAAAATTGGCCGGGTAATGGGACCAAGATGGACAGCATGTAGTTTACAAGCTGCTACTGCTGTATGGCATGCATATCCTGTATTATATATGCATTTTTCTCATTCTTGTTCTGGTTTGGCAAAGAGATTAACATTAATTTCTTACAAGACCTTGCTTTAATGATTGACATTCTTGAAGAATTTTCACTACTTTCAACTGCATTACAGTCAAGATCAACTAACATTCACAAAGCACAAAAATTGATCAAACGCACCATAAGAGCTTTGGAAAATTTAAAAATCAGTACTGGAAAGCATGAGTCTCAACTTGAGGGTTTGATTAAGTCAGATAAGTTTAAAGATATTCCATTTAATAAAAACAATGAATTTAATGCTCTTCCAAGGAGTATGTTACTAGAAAATATAATTGAACACATGCATTTACGTCTTTTATCTGACAGAAACCATGACGAAAGTATTTTTAATTATTTTGACTTGCTAGAACCTTCTACATGGCCTTATGAAGAAATAACTTCACCATGGATAGCTGGTGAAAAAAAATTATTTCATCTGTGTGAAATTTTAAAATATGAAATTGATTTGAATGATTTTCGAGAATTTGTACATGATAATATAAAATCAAACAATGTTTCAATTCCTATAGCTATACAAAAAGCTAAAAAGATAGTTAACACTATTGCAATCAATAATGCTGAAGCTGAAAGAGGTTTCAATTTAATGAATATAATTTGCACAAGGGTGAGAAATAGCTTAACAATAGATCACATAATCAGATTTAATGACAATACATTTATTGGGGAAGGAGTTAGCAGATTGGGATGCAACTCCATTTGTAACGTCCTGGTCAAATTGTAACCATAGGTTGGCTACAGATAAAAGAGTTAGGCAAAAATCAGCAAAAGCCTTCTGTGAGAATCAGTTGGCTATATGGAACTTACAATAAAGGGTATTGTGTATGTTTTTATCATTTGTAAATTGTGTGCTATACATCTCTTATACATAAAAAATTCTTTGAAAGTCAATTGTTAAACTTTTATTAACATGTTGTTTAAAAGGCATTCTCCAAAAAGCTAAAGTTGATTGTTTTTAGGAGTTACATAGTTAGAGATTAGCCCACGTCTGCTAGAGGGCCATGATATATATTCTGTACAGAACATCCAGCCATTTCCACTTTTGCTGTCTTACTTTTTACTCAAGATGCAAAAGAATAACAACCCAGTCAAGTTCTAAGCCCTAGAAATTATATGGATGCAAAATGAAATAAAAATTGCAAACCTTTTGGCTCTTTCTCATTTCTATATCTGTGCTAATACAGTAATCTCTAGCACGTGTGGCTATTAAGCACTTGAGCTCAGTAGGACTAAGCAAATTTTTAATTTCAATTAAATATAAAAAAGTGTAAAATATTTTAAAAACTCAACTTTTAGAAATACATTTGTTACCTTGCTTATGATTCTTGTAGCGTGCCTGTCAGACTCATGTGTCATGTCTAGTATTACATAAAAACACATCACTGAATTGGTGTCAACAGATTCAGTGCACATAACTTTTTTTCTATGAATTGATATAACATAGCATTTTTATCTGAGTATCTTATATAGACAACAGGAACTAGTGATACTTATATAAATCATACTGGTAATTAGATTGAAATACCTATTTTAATTGTAATTATTTTTCTAGTTTAGACATGAATATGAACACATTTTTAAATTTAAAATGAAGGCATACTGAAAAAGAAGTAGAGATGCAGAAGCTAGTACTACAACTGGAACAGTAAACAAGCTGGAAGAAGGTACGTTACAGATTTCATGATGAATGGTAATTGCAGTGGCTGTGGGCAGAGGAAAACGAGCTGTTACTTAACAAAGACAGTAGACTGGGTAATATTGAGACTGTTTCAGCAAATGCATGACTGAATGAAATCTTTCAAAGTCAAGAAAGAATTGAAATTTAGCTACTTGAAATCAGAATTAAATGTTGAACAAAAAATTTTTTTAGCAATTTTTAAACGAGTTGAGCTTGTAAGTTTGGCCAGCTATAAAACAGCTTAAATTTTTACATGAAATAGAACTGGTTTTAGATGGATAGATAGTGAAATATTCAGTAATAGAAATTGTTAGAAAATTATGAGGTAAAGCCTAAAAAATGTTTTATTAGGAAAGTGCAGAGTCCTTAGTTAAGTAACCAAACTTTGTTTATACAAGACCTTTCTTACATATAAAAGATAAATTGATTTAAAATCTGAAAAATTCCTTTTTTTTGGATGAGTTATGTAATAGATGCAACTCAGGTGAAACTTGGAGTGCATTTTGTCTTATAGGACTTAAACGTTTATGAAGCAATAGTTTGAATTTGTGGCCTAAAAAAATGACCCTTGTGTAGCTTTTTTTTTTTTTTCTTTTTTTTTTTTTGTAAGCCCTGTGCCCAATGTGGGGCTTGAATTCACAACCTCAAGATCAAGAGTTGCTTCCTCTATTGACTGAGCCAGCCAGGTGCCCCTGTGTAGCTATTTTTTAATCTTTTACATTTGTCACAGGAGTTTCAACTAGATGAGAAAAAAGTTACCTCTATCACAGTAAATGGTACTCCAGCCAGGTTAGGTAAAATGTCATACTTTATTGAAATTTTTAGATGAGACATTTCCCTTATTGGTTCATTCTACCTGTAGGATACATTTTGAACATAGTTGTCAATTTTCTGAAATGGTCTCTATGAAAGGTGTCATGGATACAGTTAAATATTCATTGTATGAGTGCAAACACTATGAATCAACATCAGCTTACTATGAATCAACATCAGCTTAAAGGATTGCTGAAAGAATTAGAAGAATGAATTTAGTGATCTTATGTACTCTGCCAGTTGGTTGAACTGTGGAAGTAAAAACTTACTGTAATGGTAACACTAGTTCAGGATTTTCTTTAACAACAAAAAAATGCTAGCCAAATATTTAATACTTAAAAAGAGAAAATGGTGGAGGCACCTGGCTAGCTCAGTTGGCAGAGCATGTGACTCTTGATCGGGGGGTCATGGATTCAAGCCCCATGTTAGACAAGAGCTTACTTTAAAAAAAAGTTAAAAGAAAAAAGAGTAAATGGTGGTTTCCTCCCCATTGAATCTAAATTAGATCTCCCCAGTGATCTAAATTTGAAGCTGCAAGGAAAAGAAAAAGCCTATTTGTGTCCTACTTAGACAAGCACTAAAATTTATTTTGAAATAGAAACTTTTAAAAATAAATATAAATAATTTCACACATTTTTCTAATATGAGTCCGTATGCACAAACTTTTAACTGTATTTGACATTGTTATGTAAATTTACTATGTAAACTATAAGAAAATTTGAAGAATGTTTTATTTATTGATTAATTTGCTTTTAAATTTATTCCATAATTCTGAATTTGATGTTAACAGTACTGAGCTGACCCAAAATTAATTGAATTTACTTAGACAAATACAGTCTTCAAATTGATACGCTTTTGCTCTGAAGGCAAATCAATTCTTTTTAAAAAGATGAATGGGATTTTTTTCATTATGGATGTAATTATTTTCTTGGAAAATATTCTTTTCTTTCAGTTACTAGAAAACTGGAATAACTTGAGTATATGAATCTATTTTTCAACTAAATTTTATGAAATTTATATATAAATCAAGTATTTGTGATAAAAAAGGCATTCAGAGTAACAGATGTGCTTTACATGTAAAATACACATCAGATTTTAAAGACTTAGCATGTATAATATCACATTAATAATTATTGGTAATATGTTGAAAAATATTTTGGTTATATTGAGGTAAATAAAATATTAAAATTAATATTATCCATTTGTTTTTACTTTAGAATTGTATATGTGGCTTACATTATTCTTTTGGACAGTACTATATATGATGGTTACTGTCAAGTAAGGATTCCTTCAATCCAGACTTCATTCTTGACTTCAAGATCCATAGTCAACTTCCTTCTCATCATTTTCACATTGTCCCATAGGTATCTCAAACTGAGTATGTCCAAACCTGAACTTATCAGACCTTCACTATATTGGTCTCAGAGAACAGCACAAACATCCATCCTGTTGCTCAAACTAGAAACTTAGAAGACACTTGAAATTATTTCATCATTTTGCCCTATCTCTAACATCTTTTAAATATCTCTGTAATCTATATTTTCTTCACTATCCCCACTGTAGTTACCTTAGTTCAGGCCCTTGTTTTTCTTGCTTAGAATTCTTTAATAACTTCCTAAAAAGTCTCAGTACCTTTATTTTGCCCCTTCCTTTTTTTGTTTTTTTTTTAATATGAAATTTATTGTCAAATTGGTTTCCATACAACACCCAGTGCTCATCCCAACAGGTGCCCTCCTCAATGTCCATCACCCACTTTCCCCTCCCTCCCACCCTCCATCAACCCTCAGTTTATTCTCAGTTTTTAAGAGTCTCTTATGGTTTGCCTCCCTCCCTCTCTAACTTTTTTTTTCCTTCCCCTCCCCCATGGTCTTCTGTTAAGTTTCTCAGGATCCACATAAGAGTGACAACATGGTATCTGTCTTTCTCTCTTTGACTTATTTCACTTAGCATAACACTCTCCAGTTCCATCCATGTTGCTGCAAAAGGCCATATTTCATTCTTTCTCATTGCCACGTAGTATTCCATTGTGTATATAAACCACAATTTCCTTATCCATTCATCAGTTGATGGATATTAAGGCTCTTTCCATAATTTGGCTATTGTTGAAGGTGGTCCTATAAACATTGAGGTACAAGTGCCCCTATGCCTCAGCACTCCTGTATCCCTTGGGTAAATTCCTAGCAGTGCTATTGCTAGGGTAGATCTATTTTTAATTTTTTGAGGAACCTCCACACTGTTTTCCAGAGTCATTTTGCCCCTTTCTTAACCCATCCTCCACACTAATTCAGGAGTGGACATTCTAAAATACACATTTATTCTTATAATTTTTATTAGTTAGAAAAACATTCAGGCTCAGATAACAGAAAACCAAACTTAAATCACTTAAATGGGTTTATAATCTTGAATAAGAAATCTGGAGATGGCTGCAGGCTCAATAGCCTCATTGCTGTGTTATCTAGGATGCTTTTGGTCTTCCCCTTCAGGTTATAGGATGGCTGGCACAGTTGTAGACAGGCTGGAGTTAAGCCAAGAAGGCAAGGGGTGGAGCAAGCCCTGTGTAGTCATCAGGAAATCAAAAGCTTTGCCAGAAGCCTTTTCAAGTAGATTTCTATTTTACTGACAAGAACTTTGTCAACATGACCATCTCTCACTGCAAGAGAGGTTTGGAATATGAACCTCTACCTTTTCTAGCTTCTTTAGTAAATACAGACAGTGGAGAAAGGGGAGTGGATGTTGGGTTAGCCGGTCTGTTAGGTTACCATATTTCTCTACTACTGAAAATCCTTCACTCGTTCCTCGCTTTCTTCAAGATGGTAAAGTTCAACCTTTCTGATTCACTTATAAGAAGGCAATGTTTTTGCCTTTGTCCCCCACTAGTGAGTGTCTTAAAAGGAGTCTATAATCCTGGTTAGTAGCAATGTCAAGCACATAGGAAAGTTCAGTAAATGAAGTTTCATACATATGAATTTATTTTTATGAATTGGTTATCTCACCAAATATTCCTATTTCCCAGTGGACTTCTAAGGGAAATAAAATACAGTTTTTAATTTTAGACATATTGGTATGAACTAAAATTTCACATTTACTTTGAAGACATACTGGGGTAATTCTTTAAAATGAGTTGAAAACATTGCCTGTTTT